>NW_027125903.1:17500-31340 GCF_037325665.1 Littorina saxatilis
TTATATGTCAAAGCAGCACCGCCCTGATATGGCCCTTCGTGGTCGGCTGGGCGTTAAGCAAACAAACAAACAAACAAACAAACATATATTCCTCTTCTTGCTGCACTAAAGTGATCATTGAAAAAATAGCTGCCAGTGCCCGTAATGAAAGACTGCTTGAAAAATGTTGCTGCCAGAAACCCAAACCTTGCATTCAAAGCTGTTTTATTGATATGATATGCACCCAAGCACACACTTCGTGGACTGGGTGGCCGAGTGGTAACGCACTTGCGCTCGGAAGCGAGAGGTTGCGAGTTCGACCCTGGGTCAGGGCGTTAGCAATGTTCTCCCCCCTTTCCTAACCTAGGTGGTGGGTTCAAGTGCTAGTCTTTCGGATGAGACGAAAAACCGAGGTCCCTTCGTGTACACTACATTGGGGTGTGCACGTTAAAGATCCCACGATTGACAAAAGGGTCCTTCCTGGCAAAATTGTATAGGCATAGATAAAAATGTCCACCAAAATACCCGTGTGACTTGGAATAATAGGCCGTGAAAAGTAGGATATGCGCCGAAATGGCTGCGATCTGCTGGCCGATGTGAATGCGTGATGTATTGTGTAAAAAAAATTCCATCTCACACGGCAATAATAAATAAATCCCTGCGCCTTGAATATGTGCGCAATATAAATTGCATATAAAAAAATAAAAAAAATAAAAAATAAAAAGATCCCTGCGCTTAGAACTGTACCCACGGAATACGCGCGATATAAGCCTCATATTGATTGATTGATTGATTGAACAGAGATGTGGACTACCTTATGCTTAGTGCACCTTGTGATTTTGGTGGCTCTGTATGTAACAATGACGGAATTAGATAGATTCAAAGTTATGTAGTTGGAAAACACAAGGCCACAACACGCATTGCTTGCATGTTGCAGCTTTCAGTATTTTTGGAATTTAATGAAAGCTGTAACATGCAAGTTATGCGTGTCGTAGCCTTGTGTTTTTGAACTTCATAACTTTGAATTGATCTATTTTTCGTTATTTGTACACGCAGAGCTACCAAGTTTTGGAGAAAGTATGCACGTGTTACAGGGGAAGAAAACTTTTAAAGGCTGCCATATTCGTAGCGTTCATTAATTAATTCATGTGCCAATAATGTTATAAAACTGTACCTAAGGGGATATAATAACGATTGGCTGTAGCTTTCGAACACAGAAAAAATTATTTCAGTATTGCAAAGTGGTGTTGATAGTGTCGAATGTAAACAGAACAGTCTCAAAGTGAAAGTGGATGTTTTCCGGAAATTGCGAAGTTAACAAGAATACAGAAAAGCGCGCTTTCCTGCTTAGCACAATACGCTACCGCGCTAATCTGGCGTGTCAATATCACTACGTTTTGCACGTGGAAGGTGAGCGATATCCTTCACGTGGGGATTGACGAAGCTGTACTGTCTGTGTTGACGGTCTAAAAATAGCCCAAGACCTGGAGACCTGTTGCTAAACATAGCAATAAAGAATTAATTATTTCTCGTAATTGGTAAGGACTCTAAACCTAAAACTTTACAGGAAGCGTAATTTATACATCCCCGCAACGATGGGAAAAGCCCCGGAAGTAATTAAACTAATTAAATAGGACTATATGTCAGCCTTTAACTTATGTAAATGCTTTTGAGATCTATGGGTGTTTACAAGGGAAGCAGAGTATCTCAGGCTACATCAGCGGGCTGAAAAACAAAGGGAAATAAGCGCTTTAAATGTATACGACACCTGCAACAAGAATAAGTGAGAGTTATGCAAAACCAGTCTCTTGGCTTCTGAGAGAATAACGAGCATTGAAATGAACAAGCGACTTTCATTCTCATTGTGATAAGATAGAAAATATTTTTGAAGTTCGAAAAAAAAAAAACCCAACCGCTGAACAATGTCATTCTGAGCATCAAATACCTTCTTTTGTTTTTGTTTTTGTTTGGTGGGGGGGGGGGGGGGGCATCATCCATTTTCGAAGCGACAACAATTCAGAGAAAAGTCATACTACCGGTTACTAAGAGCCATTTTGTCTGTCGTGTATCGTTTTGTGTCCGCTGTGAAGACCGATGTAGGCCGAAGTGTGTGTGAATGTTTTGTTGAATTGGCTATGATTAAACTGTCCATCAACTGAACCTTTCTTGTTTTGTTTTTTAAGTTCCATTTTTGTATTCTGTTGATTTGTATTCCTTGAAAGTGGACCTTTTGCTGCATGTGCGGCTTTTGTTTTCTCAAGTGTCCGGTTATAAGACATGGTGTGCACAGTCGGTAGCTGCAAGTTGTTCCACTGAACTGGAAACAATGGCGACAATGCCAGTTGTCTAACGCGGGCTGAGTTTTCTGTCTGAAGACATGAAGTACTTGACGCTCTTTGCAGATTTCACCGCAATGGGATGACATTGTTTAGCGTATTCTCCCGGGTGGAGTTTTCCGCAAAGACTTGAAATGTGTTTGTTGCTTCCGTCTAAGAGAATTGGCGGTGTTCGCTGCTGTCTCAACAGAAATTTGCAGCTATTTTTTCCGTGTCATGAAGTGCAGCTATTCGTCTCACAGACTGTAACAGTTACAAGTTTTTACATGAATTGCCGCTAATTTCTGCGAGTGATTTGCATTGTTCGATGCCGTGGGAACAGCAATCTTGACTTACTGACATGTCACGGGCCAGAGCTTTTTGAACGAGACATATAGAGACAAAATGTAAATTATGTACACGGGATCTTTTACGATGAGGGCCGACCGAGTAAGTCGAGCAAAAAAAGTGACGCCAACAAAAACAAGAGCAAAAATAACAAGAAAATAAAAATAACGTGAGAACCGTTTATGCAACTTCGACAGGATATATATCAAAGAGCCTCTTACATCTGCGTTGCTTCACCGATGAAAAGAAAAATCAAAACATTTCATGTATATATATTTGAACTAACTGCACTGATGTTTTGTTCTCTCTCTATATTGTCATTACTCTGGAGTTTGTTATGCATGTCCATTTTTTTAATATGTTTTGTTGTGTCTGTGTGGCTTCTATACCTTTTTATTTTTAGTCCATTGTGTGTGTGTGTGTGTGTGTGTGTTTGTGTGTGTGTGCGTAGGTGTGTGTGTGTGTGTATGTGTGTGTGTAGGTGTGTGTGTGTGTGTGGTTGGGGAGTGGGGGGTGGGTGCGTGTGTATATGTGTGTGTGTGTGTGTCAGTGTGTGTGTGTGTGTGTGTGTACGTATGTGTGCGTGTGTGTGTGTGTGTATGTGTGTGTGTGTGTGTGTGTGTACGTATGTGTGTGTGTGTGTGTGTGTGTGTGTGATGTGTGTGTGTGTGTGCGTGCGTGTGGACCAACTCCCCGAAAACTATTTTTGAAACTTTCCATGTGAATTTCTCCAGATGATACCCCCAGATTGTTTTCTTTTTTGTATAAAGGGTTTAGATAACGTCATATCAAATTTTGGAGAGAAAAAACACACACCTGCGTCGGGTAGCAGTGCCCATGATTTTCAATTGAATTAATTGATATTTTTGTCAGATATGTTTTGGCCCGGTCTGGACTATTTGATTGCATGTTAGCTTGGAGGCATAACATATAAGCAGCTGATTTGTTACAAGGTCGGTACAAATCGCAATTACAATAACATAATCGAAAAGTATATTGCATTTGATTTATTCTTTAATATTTCATGAATCCTAACAAATAATATTATACGAATACCCGGAAATAATTATGTCGGGTTTTAATGTGTTGTGGACAAAAAGTACTTTCTTGGAAACACTGACTGAAGCTACACGTGACATTGTCGACCAATCACTAGCGAGCGACGTGTCTCCACATGTGCTCACTCGATCTTTACACTGAGAGACGCGATAACATCAGCAATGCCGATAGTCAGCTCCGCTGGGCGTACTTTAAACGAAAAGGGCGTTATAATGATTGAGCAATGCGCAAAGCACAAAGTCATGCAAATCGAAGCTAACTCTCACCAGGATGTCAATCGTTTCAAATATTTCACTGGCATAGATCACTAACTACGTGCAGAGACACGCCCCTCGCTAGTGATTGGCCCACAATACCACGTGAAGTTTGCCTCAGTGTCGCCTAGGAAAAGCATCTCCTCTACAACCCACAAAACCTGACAGAGTTATTTCCGAACATCCTCTATTGAGAATACGCTCACAAATGAACAGTTTGTTTTCGTGCGTGCGTGCGTGCGTGCGTGCGTGCGTGCGTGCGTGCGTATGTGCATGCGTGCGTGCAGTGAGTGCGTGCGTGCGTGCGTTTGCGAGTTAGTTCAGTGTCTTTTGATAGCTTTAAATCCCTGTAGGCCTAAACCCGCATCGAATCCTTGTTCAAACTTTGCGTCAAAAACAGAAAAAGCTGCTTTCTGCTGACATTTAAGGGCAGGTTGAACCGCGTGTCGACGGCTCGTCTTTCATCTCATTTTGCACTTAGCGTCTGTCAGTAGATTATCTGCGAATGGAGAGCGATGATAATCCACGGTCTTGGGTTCACCTGCAGGTGCTATATCACAGTCATTGAAAGTCATCTTGGTGCGGGGCTTGGATGAGAAAAAGAATCAAACGCTACCTAAACAAGAACGGGAGAAAGAAAAGTGTATTGCAAATCTTCTGCCGTGAGAAATAAAGATGAGTTAGTACCAAATCCTTGCAGGAAGGCATAAATTGAGAGCAGGTGATAATGCGAACACTAAACGAGAACGAGAAAACAATAAAAATTCTGCAATCTTCAGGCGAAGCATCAGAATTTCTCAGTGGTTGGGTAAGTCGGGCAGTTTAGAGGCGTGAGAAGCAAAGAGAAGAGATCGGGGTAAGAAGACGAGAGGGGAGGAGGAGGGTGAAAGGGAGGGAGATGGGTGAAGTGGGGTGTCTTCAGGCATTGCAGTAACAGGATTTCAATCGCAAAAGAAAGTTATTGGGGTAAAAGGAGTTGGCGTATGTAGGAGGGTAGATGGAGACCGGGCATGTGGGTTTGGAGTAGAAGAAGGTAAAGGGGTAGTAGGATAAGAAGCACAGGAAGATGAGTGGGGAAGGGGGGGGGGGGGGGTAGCCATAGGGGAGAGAAGAGGCCGTAATTTGCAGTGTTGTGTCGACGTGTGTCAGGAGGAGATATGGGATCTGACAGAGAGCGGTGTTGCTCGGTGCACTGCCGGAAACGCGATACAGCCGCCATGATTGGCACCGTGCTGCCCCCTCAGCGGTTGCCTCCCTTTGTGCGCACCCCCGACCCTGCTTCCCTCCCTTTCCCCCTTACCTCGCGATTCTCTCCCTTGCAACCCGCCTCTTTTTTTTCGTATTTTCTTTTTGTTCTTCTCTCTCCTCTTTATCCTCTTCATCTTTCCTCTGGTGCAGGAGATAGGCTTGTAGTGATGTTCTTACCACTGTGGAAAAACGTTTGGAAACAATAACGAATGCGCTGTAGGATTGCAGGAGTTCTCGCACATATATAATACGCATACAGGCACACGCACACACACACACACACACACACACAGCCACGAAGATACAATACCGAGAAGAACCACTCTATGCATCAGATCAGGGGTTTTTTGGTTGTTTTTTTTGTGTGTGTACAAAACACAACGAGAGAGAGAGAGAGAGAGAGAGAGAGAGAGAGAGAGAGAGAGAGAGAGAGAGAGAGAGAGAGAGAGAGAGAGAGTCAGAGACAAAGACATAGATAGTCAGAGAGAGAGTCAGAGAGAGAGAGAGAGAGAGAGAGAGAGAGAGAGAGAGAGAGAGAGAGAGAGAGAGAGAGAGAGAGAGAGAGAGAGAGACTCCCAAAGATCTTGTGGACACGGAAAAATATAAACTAGGCCAGAAAGTGTTACCACACAGTCACAGACAGAGAAGAAAAGAAGTATATAAAAGAAGGGGACGTAAACAGAGCAAACAAAAGACCAAAACAAAAAGAGGAAAAAAAATGAAAGGAGAATAAGGAAAGAAAACCAACGTGTACGGCAGAAACAATGGTAAGACTGTTGTTCGACGAAGGGAAAAATCACGCCTTTTATTTCCAAATGCGATCACACAACCAAACACAAACAGTAAATTTAAAGGGAGACAGGTCTCAATCCGCGAAACATAAGACGTGCATACAAAAAGCTTCCTTGCACCCAGCTGCCTGCAATGGAATACTGCCAGAGAAAAAGACATAGAACAGTCAACAAGGAATGAGAGGTAACACTATACACTAGACAGAGGAAAATGTGTAATAAAGAACAAAAGCCACAAAGAAAGTCGGATAGACAGCAAACATTATCCCCCCTCTGCTTCTTTCTCTCTGTTAACTTAAAGGGGTGTTTATTTTTCGGTAAACACCCAGCAACCAAAATATAACCCCCCAGCAACAAGCCCGAATCCTCGATAGCTCATGGGCTGAGAAGCTATACTTTGTGGGCTCTATAACTACTTTTAGCGACTGAAAAGTTCCGAACGCTCAGATATACGTCCCTGGAGCAAACAACACAAACATACCGCATTTAAACTAACAACTACAGGTTTTAACATACGAAATTTAATACAAAATGCATGCATTTGGTTGTTTTCTGAATCGAAATCTACCTTGTTTAAACCATCGGACGGGCAATGTCTCAACTGAGGCAAGTAACTCTCATACTTTGTGCAAAGATTACAGTTGTTCCCCTTCTTGATGTCTACAAACAGGGCCACATTGACAAAAAGACTGCAATCTGTCGGTCAATTATACCCAATATTGACGGACTGTGTGATGATATCTTCTGCTATGGTCTGTTGAGACAGTGATATCAAAATCGAGGCAGGAGGTCGAGATTTTGATATCACTGTCGAAACAGACCAATAGCAGAAGATATCATCACACAGTCAGTCAATGTTAGATATATTGCTAATTCTCTGGACATTTTGTATTTACTGTAAAGAAATTACAAAAGTATTTGTCTCAGTTTTGGCTGTTCCATATCCCTCCCTCTGATTATTATTTCTTTTTGTTCACTCTTTTCTTGTACTTTTCAGTATTTAAAAATGTCTTTTCTTTCAAAAAGTCTTTAGTCACTTGCTCAACTAAATTCTGGGATCATTACATTTTCATATATATTTGTTTGTTTTTAAATTTAGGTGTTTTTGTTTTTGAAGTGGGGAAGCAATAAAGAGGTCGTCGATATCAAAACTGATATCGACGGAAATGTCGTCGATATCACTTTTACAATGAGCTCAGTTTTGCCCAATTGACCAATGGAAATCCACGTAACATATGAAATAGCAATATTCAACTATATTTAATTTCATGAACAGAACACACGCAACCAAATGCACCCATCCTTGAATGTCAGGAAAATGAAGCGGTTCCATACACCGTCTTGCCTCAAAAAACCGAACTTAATACAGTATTTGACGCAGAAACACGGGGGGAAAAGTTCGACTGCTACTCAATACGGCGACGTAAAAAAAATTCCTTCGCGATACCAAAACACGAAAAGAGCACAAAAGTATCTGCCTTTATTGCCTCTGCAGAAAAAAAAGCATAACTATATGTATGTACTTGATTTTATTCCAAACCAAATAAACTGCTGCAACAGTATTGAATGATTTTCAGTCACGGAACTATTCAACAGCGCATTAATCATTTGCCTGAGCAGGAAGACTGACAATGATTAGGACTCGATCAAACTGTGGAACCAAAACACCGTTTTTCTTTGAAAATCTGAATTAAGGAGGAATGAGTTGGTTACACAACTCGTCTCAGTGAATATTAAAATTAATGGTCTCAGTTCTTGGTCATAAAACATCTAGCTGAAGACACACACAGAGACAGACACACACAGACACACACAGAGATACAGACAGACACACAGAGACACACACACACACACACACACATACACACACACACACACACACACACACACACACACACACATACACACACACACACACACACACACACACATACACATACGCAGACAAACAGACAAACAGACAGACATACAGACAGACAGACAGACAGGCGGACAGACAGACCGACAGACAGGCGGACAGACAGACAGACAGACAGATAGACAGACAGACAGACAGACAGACAGACAGACAGACAGGCGGACAGACAGACAGGCGGACAGACAAACAGAAAGGAAAGAAAGAAAGAAAGAAAGAAAAAATACGCGTGCAAGGTGGCACTGACAGAGAACGACATAAAGTAACCAAAATGACATAAAAGGCTTAACAATACAAAAACGAGAATTTGCAAAGAAAATAAGGACCAACACCAAAGAAAGAAAGAAAGAAAGAAAAAAGGAAAGACGGAAAGAAAGAAAGAAGAAGGAAGACAGAAAGAAAGAAAGAAAGAAAGAAAGAATGAAAGAAAGAAACAATTTAAATCCGCATACAATGGAATATTGCCATAACGATGAGCATGACAAGAGAGAACAACAAAATTAGGCAAATTTATTAATGAACAAAGACGAGAAAAAAAATAGAAAATATGAAAGTAATAAATGGAGGAAGAAGACAGCAAGAAAAATAATAACGCAAAAAAATGTATTCTCTGAACATGTCAACGTGACGACTCAAACAGTTTAAGCGATATTCCGACGCGGCACAGCCTAAATATTCACCTTACAATAAGCCTATTTCGATTACAACTGCAAAACCTGTTTTGTTCAAAATAAATGAGATTTGAAATGATGACAAAAAAATTGACTCTCGACGGAACGGTATTCTCTATATTATTGAGTTTCTACGTTGCGCTTTATATAAAGGAAAAGGCATAATCTATACAAACGCCCAAAGACTGACTTTAAAAAAAAGTGTAATATCGATTATTGTATAGATTGAGCAAAAACAACATTGGTATTTTGATGAAGGAAAACCCTTTTTCTAAACGCAGTTGACATCAGTGCGGAACACAAAATAAAGACAAAGAGACCAACAAAACAACAATCCCAACAAACTGTCAAAAAAAGAAAAAAAAAGAAAAAAAAAGGATGTACGTGTTATGGGCAATACAAGCAGCGATTAATTCTAAAACGTGTCACACGACGAATGTAGACGCCCATAGATATGCTTTTGACAGACAAGACTGGGTGACATTTTCATGTACTTGTCACCAACATATATTTTCTATTCGAGTGAACCAGTTTTTGTGGCTGATATTCTTAACGTTTGTTTAAAAATGCTTGTCAAGCGAAGAAAATGGAAAATATGCACACGGAGTGACACTTGATGTGTATTTTCTACGCAAGAGAAAGTCGAGTCATCCTCTATAACTCCATGCTCTGGAGTATTTCACAGTCGACACAACATAAGCTGAACAGTTTATTTGTGAATTTAGTAATCAGTTTGGTAATGTTTAAAAAAAAAGGTTTTCTTAATGTTTATCCCAGCGAAGCTGGAGATATCACACGAACGATATACTGTTATCGACTTGAGAAAAGTTCTTCCGGATAACACATAATAAAGAAGGATTCTTAGTGACCTAACTCAGGCTACAGTTGGGGATGGAAGTTCACCAAAAACTGGGAACATAAGGGAAAGTCGCCAATCCCGGAACAGTCGGCAAACTTGGAACACCTCAATATACGATCAACGGGGAACAATTCATGAACAATTGTTTTGCAGAAATGTCTAGTGACATTCCTTGATATTATTCCAGCAAGAAAAATGACTACCGCGGCAAAACAAAAATATAAAAAAATTGTACGTTTTTTAAACTTTTCTTCCTTCTTCTTCTTATTTCTACCGTCTACATATCGTATTATTACTCTTTATCTATATACGTTCATATAAAATGTTGATTGCTGTGATAAACCTTCATAGATTTGCAATAAGCTGGAGATTTCACTTGCAAAAAGGCGTGCAGGTCAACAGAAAAGAGGAAAGAATGTTGCTACAAAATCTTCTGCTCAGAGAAACAAGAGGGGAATATCTTCTGCTCAGAGAAACAAGAGGGGAATATCTTCTGATCAGAGGGAAAAAAAGGAGAACATTCTCGACGATGCGTTCTATCCTGGAGGAAAGCACTTGGTACTGCTTCATGTGTGGCACCAACTCCCCTGAAGACATGATACAGTGCCAGAGGTGCACACAGTGGGCACACACGGATTGCGCTGACAGCAGCGGACAAAAGGACTTCGAAATCTGTACTTAGCAATTTTTGTGTGTCTGCAAAATCAGTGCTTAAATCTGTTCTTTGTTATTTGCTTTGAGACTTTATGCGTAATGATTTTTACATATAGTCAATTGGGCAGGTAGCCCTTTTATTTCTATTTGTCAACAGAAGAGCTGCGAAATTTCGTGGTACTGCTTCATGTGTGGCACCAACTCCCCTGAGGATATGTTATATGTTAGTGCCAGAAGTGCACACAGTAATTACACGATGACTGCGCTGACAGTAGAAGACAAAGGACATCGGTTCTTTGCCTATTTTTTCCCCTCTTTTAAGGTTTTGTTTCTCAGTCCTTTTAAGACCTAGCACTTATTTATCTTTTTGTTTTACACTTGAGGCTTAAATTGTTATCCGAGTTGTTATTTCCTTGGTAAAAATCAAAATATGATGTTGAAAAAAAGACATTTAAATAAAATGGCTTAATCAAAATGTTATGACGTATTTATTTATCTTGTGTGTGTGGCAATGTGTGCTTGTTTACAAGTGTGTGAATGAGAGTGTGTGGGTGTATATGTGTGTGTGAGAGACACAGACAGAGCTAGAAAGAGAGTCAGGGTGTGTTTGTATGTGTTCCGAGTTTGACAACACAGTGTTCCACTTTACACACCCATGCGTCCAACCTGGAACAAATGCAGACATTTTAATTATAATCAGTCTGATGAGTTGCGTGACTTTTATTTTATTTTATGTGGTTCGTTTATTTACTGATAGAGTCTAGTAGGGGAAAGGCTCCTAATATGGACCGGCTCCTAATATGGACCACCTCCTGTTCTGACAAACTAACGGCGCTAGAGCGCTCAAAATAATTTCATTCGCTTTATTCACCCTCTCTGAATAAGTTGCACATGTCAAAACAAATGCAGAAACACAAACCTCAAAACCGTTAGGCTTTTTCGCTTTTTTTTACTTTTGGCAGCGTTCACTCTAAATTCGCCGCCTAAAACGGACTTGTTTCTGTCCACAGCCAAAGCTTCCATAACACAAAAATGGCTATATATGACAGCTAAGTCAGTATTTGTTACATTTTAACAGTGTGTACCCCGAGTTTCTACTGCAAACAAAAAATAATAGCAAAATCTTAAAGTATGTGTGAGTCCCCTAATATGGACCACCTTCAACAAATCGAAGAAAATAAAAACTAAAGGCAATTTTAATTAATTCATTAAGAAGCTTGCTGAAAATAACATATAACTAGCCATCGAGATTTCAAAAAATAACAACAAATAGTCTTTTTTGTGTGTGGAAGTTGATAATTTCACTTATTTTCACTCTGTTTTTGATAAGCTTCTTCAGTTTCCTGGTGTGCTTCAAATAATGCTCTCATCAACCCAAAACAGCTAAATCTAAAGCATATTTGAATTAGTCTGACTTGCACACTAAGTTGTATCATGTTATTTTGAAGTATAGGGGGCTTTTTACAGTGATTCGTGAAGGCCGCTTCACTGGTCCATATTGGGCGCCCAGGCTCCTAATATGGACCATTTGTGATTTTTTCTGTATTTAATTTTTGCTGAAGGTCTATCAAAGCTATTTTACTCTAATTAGGCCTAACGGTTAAACTAAGAGAGAAGGACTTCTTCGCAAGAAAACAAGCTAGTTATCAGCAATAAACAAAAAGTGGTCCATATTAGGGGCCCTTCCCCTATGTGACAATATAAAGAACGCTTTGCAATTTCCATTTTGTTGTCTGGTACGGCTATTTTTCCTTAACTGTTACAGGTTTAGCGACTTTCCCCTACTAACTAAAATACGGCGGGTGCTGACCAATTCTTCGATTTTTGATCTATCACCACCCAGGGCCGCTTTGTTGGGGTCCTTTTGAAAAGATAAACTGGAAAATGAAGTCCATTTTGTTCTTGTCTGTCCATACTTCCATAAATTGAGAGAAAAATTCATCCCACTGAAATATTACAGGCAACCAAGTGCTTTTCGACTCAGCCTTCTTTTAGCTTCAACACATGAAAAAACTGTACGTGATTTATGTTTGTATTTGTATAAAGCATTTAAGATACGAGAAACACTGTTATCGTAATTTCGTATGTAGATGTTTGCATTGATGTATCTGTTATCCACTTTTGAGAAAAATATGCACTACTGAATGTAAAAATGATTCATGTTTTTGCTTTTGTTCACACCCCTTCACTAGGGGCAATGGCCTATGTGAATAAACCATCCGAATCTCTCTCTGTCTCTGTCTTCTTTCTCTCTGTCTCTGTCTCTGTCTCTGTCTCTGTCTCTCTCTCTCTCTCTCTCTCTCTCTCTCTCACCCTCTCTCTCTCCCTTTTTGGAACAGCGGGGAATTTTGAGGGTATGTATATGGTCTGTAGTTAATGTAGCAATTGAAAACAAAATCAAAATTCAGTTTTTACAACCAGCTTTGTCTGGATATTTTTTTTCACGTTTAAACGTCAGAAAACACTACTTTTTGATTGCTGTCTCAGTTGCGATTCGCAATCTCAACATCCTCCGAATAATATTAATTTAAAAACACCCTTGACCGTCAAGCGGCCAATGCACGGTAAATCACTAGATTGGCCACGCTTGCTTGGCCGGAAGCGCGCGAGCCGTTGGTCATCGAAATGAAACATGTCTGTCCATTGCGTGTCACCGCGGGGCCAACGCTACGCATCCGGGGTCATTCGGTGTTTGAACCCTGCGTAGGTTGAAAAGCGTGAGGGCACGTAGTGGATTCCACTCGGGAAGATGCAGTGCGATTGATGTTGAGTGATGAGTGTTCCAGATACAAGCATTTTCGGAGTGAGAACCCTTTTGCTGAGGAAATGAATAATCACTTCTATTTTTTTTTCTTTTTGAGACTGGGGATGTCGTAATAAACAACAAGTCGCGTTAGGCGAAATTACTACATTTAGTCAAGCTGTGGAACTCACAGAATGAAACTGAACGCACTGCATTTTTTCACAATGACCGTAGTCCGCCGCTAGTGCAAAAGGCAGTGAAAGTGACGAGCCTGTTTAGCGCGGTAGCTGTTGCGCTGTGCTGCATAGCACGCTTTACTGTACCTCTCTTCGTTTTAACTTTCTGAGCGTGTTTTTAATCCAAACATATCATATCTATATGTTTTTGGAATCAGGAACCGACAAGGAATAAGATGAAATTAGTTTTTAAAACGATTTTGGAAATTTAAATTTAATCATAATTTTTATATTTTTAATTTTCAGAGCTTGTTTTTAATCCGAATATAACATATTTATATGGTTTTGGAATCAGAACATGATGAAGAATAAAATAAAAGTAAATTTGGATCGTTTTATAAAAAAAATATTTTAATTACAATTTTCAGATTTTTAATGACCAAAGTCATTAATTAATTTTTAAGCCTCCATGCTGAAATGCAATAACGAAGTCCGGCCTTCGTCGAAGATTGTTTGGCCAAAATTTCAATCAATTTGATTGAAAAATGAGGGTGTGACAGTGCCGCCTCAACTTTTACAAAAAGCCGGATATGACGTCATCAAAGACATTTATCGAAAAAAATAAAATAAATGTCTGGGGATATCATACCCAGGAACTCTCATGTAAATTTCATAAAGATCGGTCCAGTA
This sequence comes from Littorina saxatilis, assembly GCF_037325665.1. NCBI lineage: Eukaryota > Metazoa > Mollusca > Gastropoda > Littorinimorpha > Littorinidae > Littorina > Littorina saxatilis. The sequence continues at coordinate 31,203 of NW_027125903.1, forward strand.
GTTTACTCTGAATCGCTCTACACACACACACGCACACACACACACACACGCACACACACACACACACACACACACACACACACACACACACACTCACACACACACACACACACACACACACACACACACACACACACA
>NW_027125904.1:0-52500 GCF_037325665.1 Littorina saxatilis
TTATCTGCATTGGAAGCGTCCTTTTGGATTGTTTTGTTGGAATCCTTGTTCCTTTTGCTACCATCGTTGCTGTTGACAGGTCTTGCAACTTTAGTACTTGGAGAAGTGGGCTTCTGTGGACGCGGTTGTGGTTCTTACTGGTGACTGGTGATGACTTGCCTGCATGAAATACATGTTCACAGTGTCTTCATATTTAAGTTAATTGCCAGAAAAAACTCTTTGTTTTCCTTTACTTCCTTAAACCTGTAACCGGCTATACTTTTTGAACAAAATGAATGAAAGTGCGCTTACTACTAAGACTCGTCGCGCAAAAATCGAGATGGTCCATGGAATAATAAGAAACCAGAAACCCGGCCGACCCAGAGTGATATTGCTTTTCACAAAGTGTACTTACATTTGACAGTTAGCTTCACAGTCTTATTCCCGCTAGAACCGGGAACAAGGCAAGCGATGTCACCTGTATCGTCGCAGTCAGCTCGGAAACTTGCTCGCAGTTCACCTTCACGGGTCAACATCTCGTCAAACATTACGTCTTTGGAAGCCACCAGCTTCACCTGGCTTGGCCTCGGGGACGTTGGCTGACCTCTGTCCCACTTGCACAAACCCGGAGTTTCGTGCCTTGATTCACCGAAACTGCATTACCATGCGTGTCGCTTTGTTCAGAGGGTGTAATAGACAGATGTGAGACCTTTGCTGGATCTAAGAATAACACAAACAGAAGATTCTGCACATTTGTTTAGCACTCAAGTTAATGTATAAGACAAACATCACCATATGAAGAAGTTCAACATCAATACACTTGCCTAATTGCCTCTTGTCATGTCAGCTCTTTTCTTTTCCTATCGAACATGCGCAATATCATTCGAACAACACGTTGCACACACGTAGTCATAACAAACAAAGAGGTAGCTACGAACAGTATTGCCCATTTGTATCACACGCACACACACACACACACACACACACACACACACACACACAGACATGCACACACACACACACACACACACACACACACACACACAAACACGCCCGCGCTAGCACACACGCACACACACACACACAGACACGCACACACACACACACACACATACACGTGCGCGCACGCGCGCACACACGCACACACACATACACACATACACACACACACACACACACACACACACACACGCGCGCTCGCGCGCATGAGTGAAAGACATATATTACTAATTCATTCATATTTCACCATGAATTAGTATACCTACATTGTATGTTGAAGTAGACTTGTATTGTTTGCGAAAGTGTGTTCCTGGTGCTAAATCCCCAGGCACCGCTGTCATGTCTATTGAGAGGTTTTGTGAAGACAGCTCCCCCAGTTCCTCCTTGATCACAATGACATGTCGCCTCCCTGAAGACTGACGTACACGTGCCTTCCGGTGCGAGCTTAACTATGCAGGCAACTTCGCCCTGGGCATTTGACTTTGTGAGTTTGGAGACATAAATATAATGTGCCCCTCTTTCATTTTCAGTACAAGTTGTATGTTTCATAAGTTTAAAGGGCAGACTGAGTGCTTCGTTCTCTTTCCCCGTGACGGTCATATCCGAGGAAAGTGTTGGGAAGTCAAGAAGGGTACCTGGTAAAAACACACAAAATCGAAACAATGTTGAGGTTGACTTAAGTTATGTAAATGTTAGTAACATATGACTTAGGCATACCTCTTTACCTCAAAATGTAATCCTAAGGCCAAAAAAAAAAATTGTCTGTTTAGGGTAACATGACCAAAAAAAGTAGGGTCGGTAGGTAGGTAGTTTTTTTTATTTTTATTTTTTTTATTTTTTTTATTTTTTTTTTTTGTAAATGCTATGTTGGCTGAACATTCACTTCTTATATTTGATGAATACATGTTTCAAAACTAACGTATAAATAAAACAGAGAGAAAAGGAGAGAAAGAAACGCCAAATGTCTCTTTTTAGCATTTTTACCTCTTTTTTTTTCTTTTTTTTTTAGAAATCAAAAAAAAGTTTTTGGGTCGGCGCCAAATCGATAGGGTCGGTCGGGTTACCCTAAACAGACAATTTTTTTTTTTTGGCCTAAAGTCGTATTGGAATATCAACTTGTCTGCACATGCTATTTTAACCACACCTTATCTGCCCAGGAACAAGTAGGCGCGTTTGAACAGTAATTATGTATTGTAGTAGCTGACCATTAGGTACTTGTATCCTTTATGCCGACATAACAATGATTGAAGAAAGATCTATATCTAGATTGATGGAAAATGTAAAATGTATGATATATACAAATCTAGGTTTCATTTTACTGCCATATCTCGGTGTTTCCTCTGTTCTTAGATTTGTATTTACGTGTTGGCGAAGTAAAGAAGTATCTGGTTGTCAAGGTTATCAATCTAGGTTATCAATCCAGATGAAACTGGTTAATATCCTGTGATTCAGTAATTCAAAATAGCCAACACTCATTTACAGCCATATATTAGTGGAATGACTTGGAATGTTAAAAAAAGAGACTTTGGCAGAGAACAGTGCATTTAAAAACAAGAAGGGCAAAGCCCATACGACTCACATGCTTGACCTTGACCTTTACATGACCAATAACTAAACCTAGCAATGACACCATACACTAAGAACTGCTTTACACATTTTTCCTACCAAAATACATGTGACCTCCAAGGTCATCCAAGGTCATGCAACACAAAGCTGTTAATTCAAGACATAGGAAGTACAATGGTGCTTATTGGCTCTTTCTACCATGAGATATGGTCACTTTTAGTGGTTCACTACCTTATTTTGGTCACATTTCATAAGGGTCAAAGTGACCTTGACCTTGATCATATGTGACCAAATGTGTCTCATGATGAAAGCATAACATGTGCCCCACATAATTTTTAAGTTTGAAACAGTTATCTTCCATAGTTCAGGGTCAAGGTCACTTCAAAATATGTATACAATCCAACTTTGAAGAGCTCCTGTGACCTTGACCTTGAAGCAAGGTAAACCAAACTGGTATCAAAAGATGGGGCTTACTTTGCCCTATATATCATATATAGGTGAGGTATTGAATCTCAAAAACTGCAGAGAAAATGGGAAAAATGTGAAAAATAGCTGTTTTTTAGGCAACATTTATGGCCCCTGCGACCTTGACCTTGAAGCAAGGTCAAGATGCTATGTATGTTTTTTGGGGCCTTGTCATCATACACCATCTTGCCAAATTTGGTACTGACAGACTGAATAGTGTCCAAGAAATATCCAACGTTAAAGTTTTCCGGACGGCCGGACGGCCGGACGGACGGCCGGCCGGACGGACGGACGGACGGACGGACGGACGGACGACTCGGGTGAGTACATAGACTCACTTTTGCTTCGCATGTGAGTCAAAAATTAATGAATCATGTTGTCACTAAATTCTAAGATACAGACAGACACATATTAATATCACGCCGGATACATAGCTACATCGTGTTTTGTTGTCATAACACACAAGCTACGGTCCTCATAACATGAAGAAGGGTAGTAGGTCTGTAAATCTCACTTAAACAGCTTCCCGAAATACATGATGTAACTGAAGTTGGTGTCAACTTCATATATTCCTCTTTTTGCTGCATGGAAGTGATCATTGAAAATATAGCTCACAATGGATCTGGACTAGCTTATGCTTAGTGTACTTTTTGATTTTGGTAACTTTGCATGTAACAATGACGGAAATAGATCAATTCAAAGTTATGACGTTTGAAAACACAAGACTACGACATACATAACTTGCATGTAACAGCTTTCATTACATTCTAAATTGATTGAAAGCTGTAACGTCACAGTGCAAGTTATGCGTGTCGTAGCCTTGTGTTTTCAATAAGTCTTAGAATACGGTCACTGTGAGTTATATTTTCAATGATCACTTTCATGCAGCAAAAAGAGGAATATAGGAGGTACATGTTATAAATCAACGTTATAGTTACATCATGCATTTTGGGAAGCTGTTTAAGTTAGATTGTTAGGCCTACTACCCTTCTTCATGTTATGAGGACCGTAGCGTTTGTGTTTTGACAACAAAATACGCTGTAGCTATATTCATTGGGCGTGAATACGCTAATAACTCCTAAATGACATTAGCAATGTTATTCATATTTGGTGTACATTGACTTAATGTATGGTATGATAAGTTCACACAGTTGTACATGTTTACGTTCATTGTTTTGACTTGTATGCGCTTTCTGGAAAACAAATCCAAATTATGATAACCACGCTAACCCGATTTTAGCCCTCCAGATTGTTACCTATGTTTTTTACTGAAGAGTCTAGCATACACAAAAAATCCTCAGACTTTAAACAGCAATTACTCGCGGTCTGGATTGTTCAGGTTGGAGGAATATGGCCGCTGCTCCGTGTCAAACGTCCTACTTTTGAGAAAATCTCCAAATTTGAATAATCATGTGTTTGATTATTAAAGCGTTAACATTAAACCACCTATATAACCTACACATTTAAAACTGTGTACATTTGTCATCCCACATCTCAAGCTAATGTACACCAAAGAAGAAGTTACAAGTATTTTGCTGAACACAACTGGAAGTTGTTAGCATTTCAGCGGGTGGCTTTTTGGGGGTCACCCCGTACTTTAGGGTTTTGAAACCAGAGAACATGTCATTTGAGTTGCCCATTTTCATTTTGTACCAATGACTGAATTACAAATGTTAAAACGCACCATGGCCATGCAGTATTAATATCAACCGCCTTGACAAGTTTTGTTAACAGAAGTTTGACTCCCAAATTTCAATTTGAAAACTATACACACTCAAACACTAAACTATACATAATTTACCCACACGGTAACAAACTGCAGGGGGGGGGGGGGGGAATTAAAAAGAAAACAAAAATCCCTTGGACTTATGTATAGTACCAATTCAATATTCGGATAGGCACTGCCTGCACCTTTAACATAATGCCTTAACATGATCTAGTCCTATAACAAGTCTAATGTTGTTTGTTTGTGTAATGTTTGATGTGCTACAGTTATGCCAAGTCATGCGTTGGAGCCGCGTGTTTTCAGAGGCACTTATCAATACTCACTGTCTCTGGAAAACAGCATGACACCAAAACAAATATACCAATAACAAAAGGGCACTGACGTCATTTCATGAAAAGAATTGATTTACCCAGAACTTCCTCTTAACTCGGCAAATGTACAAGTTTATTTGGTTTGATGACACCCTGTGTTAGGTTAATTATGTAAAGGGAAACCACCGGTAACAAACGGGTGTCGAAGGAGACAATTGGGAGTGTTGATAACGTATAAGCAGAGACATAGATAGAAGAGATGCGAAGCGCTGTCTTCCCGCTCGCGTTATCTTCGCCTACGGCAGGGGCAAGTAACCCTCTGTCTAACACCGGCCGGCTGCGAACTGAGCTATCATTTACCAAACTTTGCACTCCAAAATAAAATATAAATAATAAATTGACAATAAAAGTGACATAATGTATGTGAATAATGCATAATTGTGCAAGTGTCTACTTTACCAAACAAAAAACAGGGACAGTTGAATAAAACGTTTTTGCATCCATAATTTAGAGAAAAATAACCATTTAAAGGTAAACGTTGATAATTGTTGTGTTTTTAAAGAATTATAACTGTTTCATAGATAATAAAACATGCAAACTGTTCATTATTTGCACTCAAGAGAAACAGAAAATCACAAGAAGAAAATTATTGCATCATTTGGTGATTAGAAGATGAATCCTAAAGAAAGCAATTTCGCTCATTTCTCCTTTATGAACTTGTAACTTTGTATCCACACGCCAGTGTAAGTGCGAGAACCACTTTTGAGTGAGACATAAAAGCTCAAATTTAATTACAGCGCGTCAACAATTATACAAACAGATTAATGTACACACTTTTGCTAGCTAAGGGAAAGTAAAGTTGCGCACAAAAGATAATAATAGCATCCAAACATTGCCTCCATGCACAATGTAAGGCAAGGAACAACAGCGTAGTACGGGATGAGTGGCTGACAATCGCGCGAGGTCACGCTGACTGAGCGCGGTACCCCAAGAGTTACACGCGAGCGGCCTCGCTTCGCATCTCTTCAATGCATGTCTCTGGTATAAGATTATAGATTTGTAACTGCCCACTTTGTGAACAAGACTCTGAGGCTCTGTATAAATGTAAATATGCGTACGTATGCTCAAGTTCATAGACAACAACACACTCCTAACCACACAAAACAATAGTTTACTAAAGAAATTACAATGTGTTCCATTGCTTCTCAAGATGGGAATCCCTTAATACTTTCTGTATTTAGCGAGGAACAGTTAATAGTAACCCAATAAAAAGTCAGCGTGTCTTGATTCCGAATGAAGTGCATTGCCAAGGCACTGCATACCCCCCCCCCCCCCCCCCCCCCCCGACAAGAGAGAGAGAGAGAGAGAGAGAGAGAGAGAGAGAGAGAGAGAGAGAGAGAGAGAGAGATACAGAGAGACAGAGAGACAGAGAGACAGAGAAAGAGACAGAGAGAGATCAAATCAAATCAAATCAAATTTTATTTTTCGAGGGTTGTGGCATAAGCAATACAACGAGCTTTTTTTCAACCAGCCCTCGCCCAGAGAGGGGACTAATCTAATCACATATTTACACGGATATTAACGTAGAAAAAAAGGTAGAGAAAAACAACAACATATGAATATTTACACATTTCATATCATACACAAAATATAAAGCGTCGTAGTGTAACGTAGTGAAAACAATGCTGAATACACATGCATGAGTAAATGTGTTATTAAAGCTTTGAGTGTTTTTGTGTGGATATAATGAACACTGATGCTTTGGACAAATGAAAATATAACCAAACGAAGTCTTCCATCACTGTGATTTTTCGTAATTTAACATTAAATACAGTGAAAGGTGTTTTTTGAAAGTATTGAGACTCATTAGGACTCTCACAAATTCCGGGAGAGAATTCCACAGGACGCTACCAGAATAGGCTAAGCTTGATTTGAAGAGATCTATCCTTGGAATTGGGACGTTAAACTTTCGATTTGGTTTTACTTTAAAGTTTGCAACGAAAGTTCGTGGTGCACGGCCGGAAAGTATTTTGTGAAGGAGCACGCCTTCATTTAATTTAAATCTTTCTTTTAATGGGAGAATCTTGAGTTTCTTATAATCATCAAATACAAGACTGGATTGTTTCAGTAAAATTAGTTTCAGCGCTCGCCTATGTAAACTATACAATGGTTTTAAAATATTAGCACTGGCAGAGTCCCAGATGGTTGAACAATAATCTGTGATGGTTTGTATGTATGCGTTAAAGTAGGCTTTGTTTCTGTGCACATGGTTGTGTTTGTGTGTGTGTGTGTGTGTGTGTATGTGCGTGTGTGTGTGTGTGCGTGTGTATGTGTGAGTATGTGTGTGTGTGTGTGTATGTGTGTGTGTGTGTGTGTGTGCGTGTGTGCGTGCGTGCGTGTGCGAGCTTGTGTGTTTTGCAATATTAAGGTAATGAAAAATAACTTACATAATGTTGCATCCCCACTAGTCAACGCTGAGTTGAAAACCATACAGACGATGACGATCAAGGCAGTGGTCTTTACGTTCAGCATCATGTTTTAAGATTGATGAAATGGTCGAGAGCCTGTGTGGACACCTCAGTGTAGCAACTGCTGTTACTATCAATATTCATATGAAATTCAGACTGTTGTCGATATTTTACTGAGATTATCAAGCACGCAGTAGACTGGTCTCAAAAACGAATACACACGTCTGTATTGTTTACCTTGCCAGGAACGCAGACAAAGAAGAAGACGAAGCATGCAAATAACAGGACAACAATAACAAAAGTGTGCCAAATGACCTTTGATATTAGAGGAGATTTGAGTTGTTGTTGACAGAAAATTATAGTGAGAACAGCCGGAAAACATTAAGCGTTACCTTGTGAAGTCAACTTTTGCTCACGTGTTTGAGTTCTGAATATCTACAATTTGACACAAAGGATATATGGAATTATGTACTACCAAGATAATATAAAAAACGCTCGCGCTGGACCCGAGTACTCTTCAGACTGGCTCGCTCCCCTAGTATGAAAGTTTTTGTCTTGTGCACGTTTAAGACCAAGTGATTGCTCTGTGTGAATTACAGGCATTCCCTTTGCTATATAAATACATTGCATGCGAGCCGAGGATGTGCGTGGTGACTGGCCTTTCTCTTTTATTTGATCACAGTGAAAAATATACCCTCTTCATAACTTTGTTTGGCACTTACTAATTGACTCTATAAAATGTTTAGTAATTGCACTAAGTTTTAATCTTAAATGGCTTTATTCTCATTTGGTGTGATTTACAAATCGTACTATATAAACCCCCCTGGGCTGCAGGCCTTGGATATAGTGATTGAAAAAAAGCGATGTTCTCAAATGTTTGAATTCTTATTTGGTTTGACTCTGAAATGTTACAGGTATACTTACCCCCCTGGCTTAGGATTTAAACATTTTTATTTTTCATTTTTTATTTAACACAATAAAAACAATTATTAGAGTAAAATAAAACATTAAAACGCTCATAATAAACAATAGTAAACAAGAATTTAAAAAAAATAACAAAAAAAACGACATAGAAGGATCATGCCGGGAATCGAACCCGGATCCCCTTGGGCATAGGCGGACGTGCTACCACCAAGCCACTAACTCTGACAACTCTGTCAGTGAAATTAAGGCTATTAAGGGCGCTGGCTGGCTGTTCTATCAGGCTGGCTGTTGCTCCGTCTGAATTCCTCCCTGCGCCAAGTCGTTTTTGTGGTTTATATCGCATTTAGGTCCCAGGTAACATTATGAAGTTTTAAAGCGATCAATCGGACCTATTATCAAGTTAGTGTATCAACTTTTGAACGAACTGCGCCCAGTAGTTTCCCAGCAATAAGCTGTTAAGTCAAGACACACACACACACACACACACACACACACACAGACACACAATTAAAGTCTGCTGAGCCCAAGTACTACCGTACTCGGGGATAACTTTATTTTGTGATATAACTGCGTTACCGAAACACATGTTACATAATGAGGTCGGAGATCGTACCGGTTTAATAGACGAACAAAAGTTACTTTCTCGCGTGTCACTACTGGCCAGTCACTAGCGTGGGGATGTGTGTCAAACACGTGATCTGAAACCAAGTGTCCATTATTTGTCCCAATAAAGGCGAGTGCACTCACTCTTTCACAACCCATACAAACCATACACAGTTTATTACCCGGAATTCCTCAATTAAAACAAATGTCGTTTAATTGCAATCTATTTCTGTACAAACATTTTCTTGCATTATGAATGTGATTGAAACACTGGCAAGTACACACCCTGCTGATGCAATTGAAACTAGCTAAATGCAGCTCAAAACTGTTTCAAAAACGGTGTGCTTGAACAGAATAGAAAACATGGCATGTAATTAGGTGCTGTGATAACAATCTAAGAAAATACGAGAAATGATCCACTATGCAGTGTGTGTGTGTGTGTGTGTGTGTGTGTGTGTGTGTGTGTGTGTGTGTGTGTTTGTGTGTGTGTGTGTGTGTGTATGTGAGTGCGTGTGTGTGTGTATCTGTGTGTGTGTGTGTGTGTGTGTGTGTGTGTGTGCGTGCGCGTGTGTGTACAGTAAAATACGAAAAAAACTACTTTTTTTCAGATGCCCAAAGCAACATCTTGGTGTGCTCTTGCATTAGCAGTGTTACTGATGGAATCAAAGATTCCCCAAACCAGCGCTACAGGTAAAGGTGAGGCTTTTTGGGCGTGTATTGTAGTTTGCTTTTGTAAGCTTTTCTAACCAATAAGGGCCCGACACATTGTTGGAGAAAAATAATACTTAAATGAAAAATAAACTACCAAAATACAATTCATCATCTGATTTGTAGATTTAATGTGCGAGAGGTCCACGAGCCTAGTTGACCTATTTAGAACATCTCGTTTGGGTCGCCTTATATATTGCATACACTCATTAATCACATGTGAACACATGTAGACATTAACTAACTGGCCACGCTGTTTGGTAAACGTCGGTTATTGTATAGCTATATCATATGAATATGGAAGTGTAATCCGCAATGCTGTCCAATCGGTTGTTTGTTTCTCTATTGCTAACCATATGTGACCCTCCACCACGAAATGAGTCGCATGTCACCTCGCGCGGTTCTGCGCTAGGCTTAATAATTATAAGTCCTGGGAGTGTCTGGTAACAGTGTGAGGGTCACCTTAGTCACAGGCTTATAACTCAAACAGTTTTCGCTCTTTTCTAAAACGGTTTTCACCACTGGATAGAGCATAACAAAACTCTTTAGGAAAATGTAACACTATGAAAATCATGCAAAGGTGACATGCGACTCATCCGTGGTGGAGGGTCACATATTGTAATTCAATCAAGTTGGCGTGTTAAGGTCAATATACACAATCTGTTTCGCACGTACGTTTGAGACGGACGGGTCAGACCTAGCCGTCTCAGAGAATTTGTTTGTTTATTTGTTGCTTAACGTCCAGCCGACTACGCAGAGCCATATCAGGACGAGGAAGGGGGGGATGAAGGGGGCCACTTGTCAAGCGATTCCTGTTTACAAATGCACTAACCCATTACTTGTGTCCCAGCAGGCTTTAGTAAAACTAAATTAATACCTACTGGAAGATTACCAGTTTCCAGTATGTTGAAATAGGCTTAACCTATCTACTGCTGGACTTACATCAGAACACTAACAGATTAAACTATACATGAATCGCGAGACAAGCGGCAAGAGAAGAGATTTTTGGAAAAAAATACAGGTGAATGAGCAAGAAGGCAGAAAAAAGAAAAGAATTCATGAAGAAAAAGAGAGCATGACAGAAAAGAGGAACCAAAAATCTACCTAACAGCAAACTAGAAAGCTCCTGCGGTTCCAAAAACAGGAGGGGCCTTTAATTTCATAACCGCAGTGCCCCACTGCGGGAGTCTCAGAGAAACGGAACGCTTGCCACTCCATGCTCCTGAGACGTACGAGGTGAAGGTCGGTTCACCCATTATGGCGCGAATATCAAAAACGCGAGAGGAGAAGGCTAAAATAATCAGAGGTTATATTGGCAGACATCAGACCGTGCTTGGCGCGAGGGCAATGGACGTTCTGTACTTTGTATGAATACAAATACAAATGAGTACAACGTGTTCTTAAGGTTAGAACCGCTTTATTTTGATTATTTCCTGGAAGCAACCACTACGACAGACACCGTGATGAAGGCAAGCAACTGGCAAGCAACTCAACGTCTGAACGACTGATGGTCACTCATCGGTTTCCTGCTTTACACAAGGGCCTGTGTACACGGTGTGTCAACTGATTCCGTTCATCCACCGGATGTTTCCGTTCATCCGCAGGATGTGTCCGTTCATACAGCCCCATTTTTGTCACTTGCTTCGGGAAAAACGTTGTAGTAAGTCGTGTGGGCAGCGCGCTTGTGTGATATTGAAAGAATAAGGTAGCGAAATGGTTGGGCTATGTGTACGATAAGTACCAAGGTGCTAGTGAATCCTAATAATAACACACGCGGGCCGAACGTGGCAAAATTGCCTGATTTTTTAACATGTTCTTGTTTTTCTCGCTCTGTTATCGAATCTGACCCCTGATTTGCACGTGATCACCAAAACCATTGCCTGATACGACATTTCGCTTGAACAGAAGTTTATAGAAACCCATGGCTTTTGTACAATCACTTGTCTTTTGAAAACATACAGATTCCGTTCATACCCCATGTTTCCGTTCGTACAAAAGTGCATGTTTCCCTTCGTACGAAAAGCGTTTCCGTTCATACACATTCGTTAGATCAGAGTGAAACAGGCCCCCACTACAAGTTCTGTGTATTCCAATCGTCTTCAAATAGCACAAAGTACGAATGCGTGTGATATTAGACCTATGTGAACCATAAGATGAATTGAATTTGCAAAAAACAGTTTTGTGTCCGTTCGTACTGATTTTGACGGGAAAATGTGTCTGTTCGTACCACTTTCATCAAATTGTTTCCCTTCGTACGCTTTTCATGACGTTTGTGATTTTTGACTCACATGCGAAGCAAAAGTGAGTCTATGTACTCACCCGAGTCGTCCGTCCGTCCGTCCGTCCGTCCTGGCGTCCGTCCGTCCGTCCTGGCGTCCGTCCGGAAAACTTTAACGTTGGATTTTCTTGGACACTATTAAGTCTATCAACACCTGATGTGGCCTGATGGTGTATGGTTACAAGATCTCAAAAAACATGTGCGGCAACTTGACCTCACTTCAAGTTCAAGGTCACAGGGGCCGTAATTGTTGTCTTAAAAACGACCATTTTTCACATTTTCGCATTTTCTCTGAAGTTTTTGAGATTTAATACCTCACCTATATATGATATATAGGGCAAAGTAAGCCCCATCTTTTGATACCAGTTTGGTTTACCTTGCTTCAAGGTCAAGGTCACAGGAGCTCTTCAAAGTTGGATTGTATACATATTTTGAAGTGACCTTGACCCTGAACTATAGAAGATAACTGTTTCAAACTTAAAAATTATGTGGGGCACATGTTATGCTTTCATCATGAGACACATTTGGTCACATATGATCAAGGTCAAGGTCACTTTGACCCTTATGAAATGTGACCAAAATAAGGTAGTGAACCACTAAAAGTGACCATATCTCATGGTAGAAAGAGCCAATAAGCACCATTGTACTTCCTATGTCTTGAATTAACAGCTTTGTGTTGCATGACCTTGGATGACCTTGACCTTGGGTCAAGGTCACATGTATTTTGGTAGGAAAAATGTGTAAAGCAGTTCTTAGTGTATGATGTCATTGCTAGGTTTAGTTATGTCAAGGTCAAGCATGTGAGTCGTATGGGCTTTGCCCTTCTTGTTGGTAGAAAGCTTGTGCAATTAGCATTTTAATACCCCTAATTCGACTTATGTATAACCCATTAGGCATGTTGTTCATGAGTGCAACAACACGCGACTGTGGCTTTTCTGGTGCAATACCATCCCTGTTTAAAATCTTACTGAAGAGCAAAATTTTGATAAGTGTGTCTTCTTCCAGTTTCCTTACACAATGTCATTTCAAAGATCTAAACTTATGTGAAACCTGTTCAAAATATGCTTTCTGCAAGCTAAACCTAGACATTCAGTCTTTTAGCATTTTCAGATCTTTAATGACCAAACTTTTTTTTTTTATCATTTTTTAAGCTTTGAAGCTGAAATGCAATCCCATAGTACGGGGGTTGCCTGGCTAAAGTTTTAAAATCAATTTGATCAACAAAATGAGGGTGTGACAGTGCGGCCTCAACTTTTACAAAAAGTTGGATATGACGTCATCAAAGACATTTATAAAACAAGTCGCGTAAGGCGAAAATACAATATTTAGTCAAGCTGTCAGAATGAAACTGAAGGCAATGCAATTTTTCAGGAAGACCGTATACTCGTAGCATCGTCAGTCCACCGCTCATGACAAAGGCAGTGAAATTGACAAGAAGAGTGGGGTAGTAGTAGCGCTGAGAAGGATAGCACGCTTTTCTGTACCATCTTCGTTTTAACTTTCTGAGCGTGTTTTTAATCCAAACATATCATATCTATATGTTTTTGGAATCAGGAACCGACAAGGAATAAGATGAAAGTGTTTTTAATTTGATTTCGACAATTTAATTTTGATAATAATTTGTATATTTTTAATTTTCAGAGCTTGTTTTTAATCCAAATATAACATATTTATATGTTTTTAGAATGAAAAAATGATGAGGAATAAGATGAACGTACATTTAGATCGTTTTATAATTTATTTTTACAATTTTCAGATTTTTAATGACCAAAGTCATTACCTAATTTTTAAGCCACCAATCTGAAATGCAATACCGAAGTCCGTCGAAGATTGCTTGGCCAAAATTTCAATCAATTTGATTGAAAAATGAGGGTGTGATAGTGCCGCCTCAACTTTTACAAAAAGCCGGATATGACGTCATCAAAATATTTATCGAAAAAAAGAAAAACACGTCCGGGGATATCAATCCCAGGAACTCTCATGTAAAATTTCATAAAGATCGGTCCAGTAGTTTCGCTCTACACGCACGCACGCACGCACACACACACACACACACACACACACACACACACACACACACACACACACACACACACACACACACACACACACACACACACACACACACACACACACACACACACACATAAACCACGATCCTCGTTTCGATTCCCCATTTATGTTCAAACATTAAGTCAAAACTTGACTAAATGCTAAAAGGACTGATATAGCCTGGATAATGTTTTTTCTTGATTTGTCTAAATTCTGCTCATGATTATCACAGGTGAAGCAAATGGCATGATAGGAGTAACATACAAATGTACATGTTACTTAGTTCAGTCTTAGTTGCAGTGCTGCAAAGCAAGCACAACTGCACAAATCAATCTTCGTTCTTATCAAAACACACAGAAAGCTCCGTCACTGAACACATTACTGAAAAGGGTACGAAGGGAAACAATTTGATGAAAGTGGTACGAACGGACACATTTTCCCGTCAAAATCAGTACGAACGGACACAAAACTGTTTTTTGCAAATTCAATTCGTCTTATGGTTCACATAGGTCTAATATCACACGCATTCGTACTTTGTGCTATTTGAAAACGATTGGAATACACAGAACTTGTAGTGGGGGCCTGTTTCACTCTGATCTAACGAATGTGTATGAACGGAAACGCTTTTCGTACGAAGGGAAACATGCACTTTTGTACGAACGGAAACATGGGGTATGAACGGAATCTGTATGTTTTCAAAAGACAAGTGATTGTACAAAAGCCATGGGTTTCTATAAACTTCTGTTCAAGCGAAATGTCGTAACAGGCAATGGTTTTGGTGATCATGTGCAAATCAAGGGTCAGATTCGATAACAGAGCGAGAAAAACAAGAAAATGTTAACAAATCAGGCAATTTTGCCACGTTCGGCCCGCGTGTGTTATTATTAGGATTCACTAGCACCTTGGTACTTATCGTACACATAGCACAACCATTTCGCTACCTTATTCTTTCAATATCACACAAGCGCGCTGCCCACACGACTTACCACAACGTTTTTCCCGAAGCAAGTGACGAAAATGGGGCTGTATGAACGGACACATCCTGCGGATGAACGGAAACATCCGGTGGATGAACAGAATCAGTTGACACACCGTGGTGTATGTTTCTTTGCGTCTTGGATCAGTGCCATGTTTGCTCTTTGCTCAAACCTAGATTTCTAGATTTGCAGTGTGATAAAAATAAACATCGTAGTATTCTAGAATCTCAAGTTTCATTAAAAGCTTAACCTCGAACATTGTTTAACAACTTGAATTTCCACTAAACCAGGAACGGGAGGCGTCTGTTTTAAGAGTGATCCCTTTCTTTCGCTGTAAACAACTGACACAACAGGTCACATTTGACCCAATCTATCGTGACTACCACCGTACAAGTCAGATCTGCAAGCGTACATTTGTGTGTGTGTGTGTGTGTGTGTGTGTGTGTGTGTGTGTGTGTGTGTGTGCGATAGAGAGAGAGAGATAGAGAGAGAGAGAGAGAGAGAGAGAGAGAGAGAGAGAGAGAGAGAGAGAGAGAGAGAGAGAGAGAGAGAGAGAGAGAGAGAGAGAGAGAGAGAGAAAGCGAGAGCGAGAGAGAGAGAGAGAGAGAGACACACAGAGAGAGAGAGAGAGCTCAGAAAATTTAATCGCTAAAATTTGAAAGTTCATTGAGATGGGGAGGTTTGGGGCGAGGGAGACAATTTCGAAATCAACAGGCGTTTTACATTGTACAGATGTTTACCCGACATGGTATTTTCCGTTTCAGTTTTGATATTGTATTGTTCTCCTTGTGTAATACAAATTACATCGTTCTCTCAAATGTCTGGATGAGAACAAGAGTCCCGAATCACACGCGAACCGAACAACGAGACTGTTAACCAAGATAGAAACGTGTCACGTTTCGTAGCACAGACACTTCGTGTAGCACTGTCCTTAGATTATCTTTGAATTTTCCTCTGTCGACTGGTGACCCATGGCGAAGGTTGTCAAGGTACCCCTGCTCTTCTGGTAGCATGTGGCGGGTTGCTTGCTTTATCATCCAGTATGTGCCTGTGAGATCGTCGCTGCTGCAGTCCTTGATCAACACAAAATCATCTGTTTCACAGAGCAGTGACTGTCTGTCGCCTGTGTTGTCTCTGACCACCCGTCGGAATGAATTGTTTCTGTGTACGTTTTTAACAGAACGAACAGCTGATCGGTCCCTCAGTTCCGACACATACTTCTTGATGGATGGCAGACTATAACCAAAGTCTAGCGCCCTTTGCTCTGATATGTCCTGTGTTTCTGTGCTTCCTCTTTGTGACTGGGTTGTCAAAACAAAAACATCACGTGGCTCAGCGGTCCGTGGCGACAATAACACAACGCCAGCTTCACCCTGACTATTGTTACCACGCTCGGTGGGCTTGTCAGCTGTGCCTGCAACACGTGCAAAGTCACTGCTACTGTGTTGTGTGTCAACGTCACATCCCACGGGTTGTTGTTGTGTCATTTGTGGCCTCGACGAAATCGAAAGATTTGACATTGAAGAAGAACAATTCTGACTTGCCTTTGGTTCGTTCTGGTTACCTTTCTCTTTCTTTTCCTGTCGTTCTTGTGCACGAAGCCTGTCGCGCTGAAGCTGGCTTGGTGGTTTGCGGCGAAAATGTTGAGTCATGGCTGGCCGGTCCGAGTCAGAGACTGACACGAGTCGCAGGACGACTGTGGTTTTCGTGCCTTCAGCGCACATTTTCCAGGAACGAAAGGTGTTTTTCTTTGGAAGGGCCTCCAGGGTACCTTCCAGAGCTGTTGAGAGTCATTCAGCGGGCAGATTTAAGGGAATATTGAGCGTTTCTCAACGTTGGATCGAGAGCTCTAAATGTTCGGCCCTGCTGCTCGAAGATCTCGCGAGACCCCCCGAGAGAGAGAGAGAGAGAGAGAGAGAGAGACAGAGAGCGAGAGAGAGATAAAGAGAGGGAGAGAGAGAGATAGAGGGAGAGAGAGGGGGGAGAGATACAGAGAGAGAGAGAGAGAGAGAGAGAGTCATGAAGTGGAATATGAAATTAGTGAAGTTATTTTTAATGCTTGAAAGTGCTAATGCGTGCTCTGCCCTATCTATTTAATCTGACTCTTTCACTCTAACTCAGTCCACTGCACACATAGAATTAAGAGGATACAGACTTATTATTTATCCTCACAAATCAATACAACATTCTTTACGTCAATAACATAGATGTACAAATTACAACTCAGAATTCACAATTCATATATTGCGATTGTACTCACTTAGTACATCAATATTACATCTTCACTCACACAGCAATATTACATCTTCCATAGTATAGTACTATTACTTCCTGTATAGTATCGTAATACTGTATTATTTTATTACACTATCAACAGCTATTGTGTTTTCAGCGTAGCAATAGGGTCCGATATTTAGACGAGACAAGTATAATGCCGACGAGTCAATACAACAAAACGAAGTTGGAGTTTTTTTAAAATTTCGAACAAGACTACTTATGAAGAAGACCAAAACATAACATACACAGAAAACAAGAGGCGAAGCCATCAAGGCTCACGTAAGAAATCGACAAACAGTAACACAAACTCAATCACACACACACACACACACACACACACACACACACACACACACACACACACACACACACACACACACACACACACACACACACAGAAAGAGCATAGGTGAAACTGTGCAAGAAAGCGAGACACTAGATCTAGATCTGTCTGTTTGCATGTAGCCTACTTACAAGGACACGACTGCCAACTAGTCTCGGCGCGCTCAAAATAATAATGACCGAGACTGTCAGTACTTCCTTCGCGTGACGTCTAACCCTCTTACGTCATAATGTGACGTCAATGTAATGTGACGTCTTCAAATGTTAGAGTTTCTACCACAGACATACACACGCACAGACGCACGCACGCACGCACGCACGCACGCACGCACGCACAGACAGACAAAGTTACGATCGCATAGGCTACACTTACGTGAGCCAACTAGAAACAACTGAAGAACTAGGATGCAACAAGGCCGGGAGGAGAAGAGAACAGCTAACAGGGGCGGATCAGTTGCTTTGTAAGGGTTTGTAAGGGGAGGTGCACTTTGAATCGAAAGTGAATGTGATGTGCGCGAAGGGCCCGAATTTGCATGGGGGGGGGGGGGGGGTCCGGGGGCATGCCCCCCCCCCGGACATTTGTTTGGCCCAAAGAAGCAAAATGGTGCCATCTGGTGCCATTTGAACTTAGAAATGGTCATAGAATCAGCTTTCCATTTTTTTATATTTAAAAAAAACAAATTGCTGGAGGGGGGGTGCACCTGCACTCTGTGCACCCCCCCTCCCCCTCATCCGCCCCTGGCTAATCGCGATCAGACGGCAGCGAAGTTTTCAGTTTGGGTGAATGGCATTTATACTTGTGTCGTCATGAAGCGAATTGTTCAACCTGAGTTATAAACATGAATGTTAGTGCCCCTCAATACTTCAGAGGGGAAGTGGGGTATATAGTGTGGAGTTACGAGATAAGAAAACCCGAATGCAAAAGTTGGTGTCAGTCGGCAACTGACACAGGCACACAAAAACGGCTTTTCCGTTTTACTCCCCTGTTTGTACTACATCTTTCGACTGTGGGCATTTTGTGGTGTTTAGGGACAGAAAATAATTGGTTTAGTCCTGTTTCATCGGGAAGTTAGCAGAAAAGGGTATGCTATCGACATTTGTAAAGCTGAAAAACATTCTCGATAAGAATTTCAAGTTGTCAGTGTATGCTGTTGTCGATAGTGAAACATCGTGTGGCACAGATGGGTAAACCGGAACCATGCGTCTTTGTTATTGCCAATATGCTTTTGGATATTGGCAAAAATGGCCGACTTCCGTAGCATTATGCTTTGATGATCAGAAGAGACCATCCAATCACAGCCCTTGAATTCCCCCACGTGTCCATCAGAATAGCTATATAATATTCTAATGGCCACAAGAGCGGATCGAGAAAGACACTCACGACTTCGTAGTCAATCACTCCTGCAGTCCTCAAGCTCCAGTTCCACTATCTACACACTCCTGTGCAACTGCTATCCTCAACGATACAGTTCTCAAAATCCCGAGTTTCCTCCTCGCGGATTCGCTACTTCACACTTAGTGAAAAGCACTGCGTGGCGCGTAGACCTTCTCGACGCCCAGTTATCGATGGGGACTCCATCGTCCCTCCCACCCTCTCCGATGTGGACTCCAGTTCCTGACATCGCCATAGACTTCTCTGTCTCCAGTGTGGGCACCCTCACCCGGACACCGTCATGGATCTCCGTAAGAATTTAACACAAGTCTTATAATACATTCTCTTAAATCATCTCTTCTTTCTGTATGGACAGCAGGAACAGGTCTCGATGTTGCCGGTTTTTGTAGTGTTTACTTCCATGGTTCCATAGATTCCAACTCGTCGCCAAGATTCAGGTTGATGAGATATTTTGATTCCGAATCGGCAAGTTTTGATGCTGAACTGACCGCCATTTGCAAAGTGGGTGTCGACTGAAAGACGTGCACTCATTGGCTGGAGGATGCTTGCCATCCGTTCGGAATAGATCCAGCTGTATTTCAAACGGACGGGCCGAGGCGGATGCTGTCAAGCGTGTGAGACGTACGGTTCGGATGCCACGCGGTCGGTTTGTGGTCAGTTTGAGGCGGTCCGGCTCAAACGTACGGGCGAAACCGATCATGTATCTTGGCTTTTAATGAAACATATCCTGTGATTGGTCAGAATGCCCCAATTCATTAAAAATTAATGGTCAATAATTGTCGATGAACATTCGCTACAAAAGCCATTAACAACCTGCTGGTGAGGCGCATTGATACAACCTCAACTGGTCTCGGTTAGCTTTGAGGGTCATTTTACAAGTAGGAAATATTAAGGCCAACGAAATACCGAGACCATAAGTTATGCGAAATGATGAGTGGAATACGTGACGTAAGTTGATGCATGAATTCTTCCCGCCTAGTCAGTCAATTCCAAAGATCCTTTTGTGACGAAAATAATTTGTTTTAGAGTTTGCTGTCCAGAAACCCGTCGAAAAAGAAGCGAAAATGTATTTGAACGAAACAAAACCAGGAGCAGAGTGATAAGATAAGACTTGACCCTTGTAGGTAGGTGGACTAGCTGAAAGTAGTGTGTGAACAGAACAGAACCATTTCTGTCTGTTTACAACCGCATGAAAGCAGGAAACAGATCGTCGTCATATTGAATTACAATAACATAAACATGCTTCCATTTGAAACTTCGAGGTCGTCATCGTGGATTGACGCCCTCCCAAAGTCTAATCGAAGCCCTCGCTCGCTTCGCTCCGTCGGGCTTCAATTAACTTTGGTCGATTGGGCGTCAATCCACGATGACGACCTCGATGTTTCAAAAGGAAGCGTGTTATATAAGAAGGAGAGAATGATCTTGACTAATCTTGTTTGCCATGGCAGTTTTGTCATATATACCCATGTTCGATTTGTGAGACATCAAACCAGTGGCATTTTGTTTCCACAGAAGATCCTCATCAAAGACATTGCAAAGACCACAAGATTGTCCGAGGTCAGAAGGGCATGATGGTGTTTTCCTTGTTGCCTGAGATAGATGAATCATCTGACAATTTTTTTCTCTATTTGGCCCAAGAAGGGGATTCTCGAGGTAGTGTATGCACGTTTTTCATTTCGTTTTTGTTTTAATAGGCAGTTCAACTTAAACAAATATCATGAAGACATTATTTGGCGGTTCGGGATTGTAATATGTATGTCTTGATTATTAAAACCTGTGTTTATGTTTATATGCCAATTTCATAGTAACAGATACACACTCTTCTTTTTTTGTTCTTGTGTTTCTGTTATTGAACAGTAATTCACTCCGTTATGTCTTTATGCTAAACAGATATACTACGTTGTCACAAAAATAACCGCACATCGCCACAAGAATGTGAGGTGAACAACTCCAGTTTTCAATTTGAAGGGATAGTTCATAACAAACTGACGGTCAGCATCCCAAACATAACACTGGACTTCAGTGGTACCTACGTTCTACATGTCTTTGTCAACGAAACCCAAGGGCGTCCCAAAACATGTACATTGACTGTTGTGCAAGGTAGGTGCAAAGACGCTCAGCAAACTCCTCAGATTTGTTGCAAGATAATGATAACACAAATTATAAAACAAGTCGCGTAAGGCAAAATTACTACATTTAGTCAAGCTGTGGAATTCACAGAATGAAACTGAACGCACTGCATTTTTTCACAACGACCGTAGTCCGCCGCTCGTACAAAAGGCAGGTAATTGACGAGCCTGTTTAGCGCGGAGCGGTTGCGCTGTGATGAATAGCACGGTTTTCTGGACCTATCTTTGTTTTAACTTTGTGAGCGTGTTTTTAATCCAAACATATCATATCTATATGTTTTTTGAATCAGGAACCGACAAGAAATAAGATAAACATGTTTTTAAATGGATTTCGGAAATTTCATTTTAATCATAACTTTTTATTTTTTTTTATTTTCAGAGCTTGTTTTTAATCCAAATATAACATATTTATATGTTTTTGGAATCAGAACATAATGAAGAATAAGATTAACGTAATTTTGGATCGTTTTATAAAAACATAATTTTAATTACAGTTTTGGGATTTTTAATGACCACAGTCATAAATTAATTTTTAAGCCTCCAAGCTGAAATACAATACCAAAGTCCTGCCTTCGTCGAAGATTGCTTGGCCATAATTTCAATCAATTTGATTGACAAATGAGGGCGTGACAGTGCCGCCTCAACTTTTACAAAAAGCCAGATATGACGTCATCAAAGACGTTTATTAAAAACATGAAAAAATGACTGGGGATATTATACCCAGGAACTCTCATGTCAAATTTCATAAAGATCGGTCTAGTAGTTTACTCTGAATCGCTCCACACACACACGCACACACACACACTCACACACGCACACACACACACACATACACACACACACACACACACAGAGACACACACACACACACACACACACACACACAGACACACACACACACACACACACACACACACAGCTAGATAATACAGGGTGACACGAAAAAAACAGATCCCACCAAAAGTTTAATATTTTCTGAAATAATCAGCCGATTCTTTTATTTTTTCAGGTGAGCCAAGCTGAAATGATGTTCTAACAGCCCACCAAGTTTGAGCTTCAAGATGTCATGGACAACGGAGCATAAGACATTTATAGTCGAGGCCTATTTTCGCCGGCGAACAGATTTGCTCGGGCTGCGCACAACAGACTCTCTGACTGAATCAATATTCCTCGGTGTCCTTGCTGATTTAGGTCGACCAGAGTGGGATCCCCTGTTAGGGTTTTTACTATTGAGGTTATTGACAGTCCCATGGTCTCTGAACTTATCCCTAAATCAGCAAGGACACCGAGGAATATTGATTCAGTCAGAGAGTCTGTTGTGCGCAGCCCGAGCAAATCTGTTCGCCGGGCTTTGTCGAAGATTACTTGGCCAAAATGTCAACCAATTTAGTTAAAAAATAAGAGCGTGACAGTGCCGCCTCAACTTTCACGAAAATCCGGATATGACGTCACCAAAGACATTTATCAAAAAAATGAGGAGAAAAAAACTGTCTGGGGTTATCATATCCAGGAACTCTAATGTCAAATTTCATAAAGATCGGTCTAGTAGTTTATCAATCAATCAATCAATGAGTCTTATATCGCGCATATTCCGTGGGTACAGTTCTAGGCGCTCTGCCGCAGTGATGCCGAGTGAGATGAAATTTTATACGGCCAGTTTAGTCTGAATCGCTCTACATACACACACAGACAGACACACACACGCACATACACCACGACCCTCGTCTCGATTCCCCCCTCTACGTTAACACATTTAGTCAAAACTTGACTTAATGTAAAAACATTGTGTGCACCAATTTCCAAGTGGTTAACAAAACAGTTGTGTGTCAGCGTCAACGTTTTTACATTTTAGTCAAGTTTTGACTAAATGTTTTAACACAGATGGGGAATCGAGACGAGGGTCGTGGTGTATGTGTGTCTGTGTGTGTTTGTGTCTGTCTGTCTGTCTGTCTGTGCGTGTGTGTGTGCAGAGCTTTGATTGCAACAACATGCTGGGGCCCCAAAACATGGGTTATCGAAACGGAACTCGTGTTCCAAAGCATAGCTCCCTGTGTTGATTTGGCACTTATCTTCTCACAACCAATATGATGACAAAAACGATCTTTGGTGGTTTGTTGTCAGACCAGTTTTGTTGTCGGTCCTCGGGGGGCATATCGACTTTTGTTTCGTATTTATTGACCGCGGCCTTTGGCCTTGGTCAATAAATATGAAACAAAAGACGATATGCCCCCCCTCGGACCAACACAAACGCTGGTCTGTCAACAACCCATCAAACATATTGTCCTCGTCTTCTTTCTACCTTATATTTTCATCATCATCGTCGTTATCATACTTTGCATCTATATGTTACCTTTGTTTTCTGTTTTACAGAACTCAAATCGAGGAAGAAAGGAACAATCAGCACAATTACAATTGTTGCTACAGTCCTTGGAGTCGTCTCTATCATAGTCATCGTAGCTGCAATTATCATCTGTTGGTACACACGAAAAAGGTGAGTAATGCACATACATGTGCATAGCAATCTTTGCCTTTTATACATCGATTATCAAATTAATAACATGTCCAATCTAATTTAAATTGAATACATACACATAACTCATTGTTTTGAGAACACACATTTTTTTGTTTGCTTTTGATACAAGACATGCATGGTCACATTGATATTTGGAATGTTGCTGGTGTTCTGGATGTGGACGCCCAATGTGTGAAATTATTGGTTTGTGGGAATAACATCACATGAGCCGACTTCGACTTTCGGTTTACGTGTTTACTTTCGGTTTACGGTTTACGTGTAATGTTGTTCCATTTCACATGTTATAGTTTGTCAAATCCACAAACGATGATTTTGTTTTTAATTCAATTCAGTTGGCAGGTACATTGGGCAAGGTTTCAAATGTTTGTCTTCGTTTTATTGAGTCACTTGAGAAAAAGTGACTCTATGTAATCGGTCAGTGTTAGTCTGTCCGGCCGGCCGTCCGTAGACACCACCTTAACGTTGGACTTTTCTCGGAAACTATCAAAGCGATCCGGCTCATATTTTGTTTAGTCGTGACCTCCAATGACCTCTACACTTTAACGATGGTTTCGTTGACCTTTGACCTTTTTCAAGGTCACAGGTCAGCGTCAAAGGAAAAATTAGACATTTTATATCTTTGACAAAGTTCATCGGATGTGATTGAAACTTTGTAGGATTATTCTTTACATCAAAGTATTTACATCTGTAGCCTTTTACGAACGTTATCAGAAAAACAAGGGAGATAACTAGCCTTTTCTGTTCGGCAACACACAACTTAACGTTGGGCTTTTCTCGGAAACTATAAAAGTGACCGGGCTCAAATTTTATGTGAACGTGACTCCCAGTGACCTCTACACTTTGACGTCTGCTTTGGTGACCTTTGACCTTTTTCAAGGTCACAGGTATGTCTTGAAGGAAAAAAATTGAAATATCATATCTCTGAAACTATTCATCGGATTTGATTCAAACTTTATAGGATTATTCTTTACATCAAATTATTTACATCTGTATTGTGTTGTGAATAGCAATTTCTTCCTGTCCATCTGATGCCTCATATAATATTCAGAACTGCGAAAGTGACTCGATCGAGCGTTTGCTCTTCTTGTTATTAATACGTTAGCTGCAAGATAACGTCAGTGTGTATTTTTCTAGAACACCCCTCACAAAAAGAACTAGGCAGATTCCTGTGAGGGCAGATCTGTTTATAAAACCAATTATATGACTGGAAAGGCGTTTCAGTTGGTTCGATATCTCTTGTCCACCTGAGAGCGACATAATTATGTCCCCAAAAAAACGCCAGAGATAAAGGAAATGACGTAAACATATATTTGACGTAAATTAAGTGACGCAATTTCGCTTGAATTGTCAGAACTTGGAAAATGGCATTTTGAAGTGAGTGGGTCGGCATTGCAAACGCAGATGTTGGGTGGTGCCTCGCCGTTCTGTAAAACGCCCACCGACAAAACTGGCTTTTCTGTATTTTTAGATAAAGAGTGTAGTATCTGACAGCATTTGAAGTGTAATTCTGGAGAATAAGTCACGCTGATATTGTTAGTTCCAATGTTTACTTTGTCTTGCTAATTTTTTTAGCGTGATAAACAAAAAGGGTTCCTGTCTGAACGTTATAACATTTAGAGGGTCACCTAGAATCAGCCCTGATTGGTCCAAAAGTCGTATGGTGCACTGGCATGGTAATGATGGGTGACAACATATAATTAAAACTGCCATATCTGCCTTCTGAGGACATTATCACCCGGCCGCACCGCTCAGCATGCCATAGCGTCTTTGTCAGACAACATATTTGGATGCGGATTTGATCAGTCTTTCTACTGACGTGCAGAACATTGTTTCGTTTAAGTTGTTCTGATTTCTTGTCGATTTTAACGCTGGAATCCTGATTACATTTTTGAGAATGTGATGTTTGGGGTGTGTCTGTGTTGTAGGTACCACTGTATGAACACTATGTTATGTAATTTCCATGTGTTAAGATCTGAATAAGATAGTGGAATGAATGTACTGTTAAATCATACATTTGGTTTTACAATACATGGCATCATCACACATATGTCACCTCAAATGCATCTGCGCCGCCTTGTTTGTTTTGGCGGACGGGTAGTATAGAGAGCTTAATGCTTAATATCTAAAACACTTTCCCCTTTGTGCAATACTCTGCAAAACAAATACGCCACAATTGCGCACACTGCTTATTTGTGTCGGTCGTTTTCTGTACTAAACTACAAATTAGGAAGACATATGGGACGGACCTACTGATTTCATTCTTGTAATTTATTTAACGTTATGTACACTTAGCGTACTCGTGATGCCTTTAGTCTTGTTTGCCAGTTTGCAGCATGTGCAACTTGCTGACTGTTGATTGAAATCCCGAATCGGGTTTTCCCTGCGCCATATTTAGTATTGTATTCACTGGTAAAGCAAGGCTGGACTTATACAAACGTACGCTCGTCGTACAGTCAGTAATACATCCTACGTGAATATCACTTTATTCTTGGAGATACCCTTTCTTAATCTAATTTTACAACAGCTTGAAAACTGTCACCAAATCACGAGCCGAAGTTTTTGCAAATGAGGAATTTGTTTATGTCGGGTGCTTTACCTCACTGTAAATAATTCCCTAAGTTGCATTCTCTTTTGTATGATTCTTTTATCTAGGAACAGCGAGCGGAAAAACAACAAACAAACAACGGGAGACGAGGATGAAACTGAGACGCCGTTGACAAATGTTGAACAGAGGTGACAATATAGTTGTTTGCCTGAATTAACAACAATCATAGACTTATGTTGAAGTTGATTAGAAATGTGTTATCATTGTCTGAAGCACCCGCGTGTGGTTTTAAATTATTAGTACGCCTGACGCGGGAATTCAGATTTTCTTTCTTGAGAATAGCTTTTATACGCGGCCGGGCAGAGATTAGTCGAAAAATCGAACGATCATGCAGTACGTTGTGTTTGATGTTTCCTGTCAATAGAAAAGGGTTAGTTTTGTAGCAAATCGATACTATGAAGGACTGCTTTCCTAAGTTACAGCGCATCAACTTGCTGCTACGTGAGCAGCAACATAACGCAATTTTGTTTCTTCTTCTTTTTTGTTGTATACAGCTAACGACCATGTAGGGTAATCCATGTGAGTTAGTAGACAAGACTTCTTTATTCAGCATTTATTCATTAATCATCTCTTTTGACAATATCCACCATGAAGAAATATATATCTCCCTCCTCCCTCCCCCCGCTTTCTCTCTCTCTCTCTCTCTCTCTCTCTCTCTCTCTCTCTCTCTCTCTCTCTCTCTCTCTCTCTCTCTCTCTCTCTCGCTCTCTCTCTCTCTCTCAAAAACGGGACTTTTTGCGTCATGTTTGAGAGGTATCATGACAAAAAGCGCTGCACTTTAGCAATGACTTGGTAGATTGCTTTAAAACTTTCAGAATAATTCATTAAAATACTGACGATACATCGAGCGAAATTCTAGATTGTTACAATTATGTGTTACGATATTATGAAATGATCCGGAAAAAAGTTGTTAATCCCGTCATAGGATTGTTCACTTGTGTCCAACAAATGTATGACTTCGCAAGTCTTTAGACAAATGATTGTTACAAACACTGTCATCAGTTTCATTTTCGTATAAGCACTGACGCAAATGTGCTACATCTGTAAACACGCTTGATATTTCCGGGATGATTACTGTGCCACTGCGATACCCAGTCAAGCGTGGCCGCAGCATCTTTTGAGAGGCACGCAGCAATAACCGATGTTAGTGCAAAACAGCGTAAACGTTCCATTTTGGTATCATGTGTTTGCATGACTAGCCAGTGGTTACACGCAAATGAAACTTCGACAGCTTCTGTATCAATAATTTATCTGTGGACATGCAAAGTCACAATATTGTTCAACATAAGTGAACAATCCTAGGACGAGTTTAACAACTTTTTCCGAAACATTGCGTCACATCTGAACAAATATAATTATGTAACGATCCAAAATTTTGCTCAAAGTATCTCTAGTATGTTGGTAAATTATTCTAAAAGTTCAAAGTAATCCACCAAGTCATTGCTAAAGTACAGCGCTGTTTTTATGACACCCCTTAAAATGACGCAAAAAGTCCCGTTTTTGACCGCTCTTGCGATCGCCCCCTGCATCAGTCGGAATAGCATAGCACACAAAATATGCAAGCTAGATAAACAAAAGACCCTGTTCTGAATAGATAATTAATTTACCTTTCTTCTCGTATGTAAAGTTTTGCCTATTGTGATTTTGTGTCGATTTTAAAATTATGCTCTTCCATTTGTCTGGTCGATTTTGAGGGTACCCTTATTTGAGTGGCGGTGACGTTATCCCTGTAAAATATATCTTTAATCCCAAAAGTGATCCTGGTAGTCAAGTGACCGGCCGTAACTGGCATATAACGTTTTAATAGAATGACACGGGAACTAATGCTTTAATGTAGGTGCGAAATGTGTTGCAATAACTGTTTGGCCAAGTGTAGTTCCTTGTGATCTGCGAGTGCCTAAATAGAATAAAACATAAAAACCAACGACAATAAAAGCATAATGAAAGATCGCAATGATAGTGATTGAAGAGACATCCACTAATAGAATAGTGATTGTAGTCAGCCGTGTTTACTGATCGAAGCCATCGGGGGAATGAGAGCGTTGTGTGTTTTAGAGGTCTAACATCTGTCCGATTGAAATGGTGTAATCAAACATTGATGTACACATTTCCTGCAGTGGCGAGACTATGAAATCAACAAAATAGCTGCCTTTCAGCATCATGTCATTATTTCATTGGATGAACATGTCAATATACAATGTGCAGAACTGTACACACAATAAACAACATTGATAACAAAAATAAAAAAATAAAATTGACGAAACTGATGTTTTAAATGGGCGTTTACCATAATGATACTATATTCTATGCACAGACTAAGTAGGGGATGGGATTTATTCGTTTACTCTTTTTCTTACAATACTATCAACATTAAACAAATAAAACAACGCATACTATAAACTGAGCAAAATAACTATTGCACCCATTTTCGTACCCCAACTAAAACATTCATTCACGTGTCATTTTATTCCAACTTTATATGCCATTAAAGGCCCTTCACTTGGCTACCTTGCACACTTTTCGGATTAACAATTTATGTATTGGGTATCACGTGACCGCCGCCGAATTCAGGGTACCCCCAAAATCGACCTGACAAAACCCCTAGTCCCGTATTCTAAAATCTGTAAAAAATCAGGATTTGCTGATAAGAAACAATTCTGCATATCGATGGAAATGCCATTCCATTTCCATTCAAAATCAGTTTCATTTGTGGACCTAACTTGATTAGTCTTGATACAATCTGTTTTCAAATGAGGTAGGGGTTAACAGTTTGAAAGGCCCAAAAGAGCACGTTTTGCGGTCATTTTTTAGGGGGTCCTCCACTGAAAGTTCAATATATCCTAAATGTCTCCATGAAAACGTTTCAAACTTCCAGAAAACATGACCAATAGGTGAATAAAGATCACCATAACTTTTTGTGAATATATTGATACTTTGAAGAAGGCTTGCGTGCTAGCAGAGACTATACACTTGAGATAATGATTTTCTGGAAACCAGTAATATTATGTCTTCATGTGACATACTATGTTCTATTGATAAATGTGTTTAACTGTAAATATAGACCCTTGTTTTATGATACATTCAAAAAGGCATGCGGGCTGGTAGAGACTAAACACTAATGCTATTTTTCTTGAAGAATGTAATGTTACGTCTTTATGTGACGTACAATTGGATGCTGTGTTGTAACTATAGACGCTTGGTCTGTGAACCTTTGAAGAAGGCCTGCGGTCCAAAACTTTGGATTTTTAAAAAGATGCAACATTCTGAAGTGGTGCAGAGAAAAAAGAGTTTCTTGAATTCTGTATAATTGATAATTTTCGAGCTTATTTCTTAGCCCTATATTATCTGTTGTGGCTTCTCAAAAGCCAGAACACACAGACAGACAAAAGACCCCATCACAAACAGAACTCTATAATCCACAGGTGTTGCTTACACACACACACACAAACACACACACACACACACAGAGAACCCGTATATATATATGTATATCTATATCTATAAATATATAGAGATAGGTGACAGTGTATTTTTCGCGTGGCTATACATTGATTCGACCTTTTCACTTTGACAGTAAGAACAACTTACGGGTGCAAGGGAAGCGTTCTGGACAGCGCAGTGACATTCTAAAAATAGTAACGTAGAAACGGGGATATGGATTGAAGCCACACGAAGGAAGGGAGATAAACGCAAAACACTGGAGAAGATAAGGAAGAGTTACTTGTAATGGTGAAATGAACAGAAAAACCAAAATCGGTTCAGCGCTGCGCGCTGAGAGCACGTGTTGAAATATCTCATCGATGATATTGTGTCCGGGGTGTAGCTGAATACGGTGTCCAAATTTGAAAAAGATCCACCGAGAACTTTGGCGTTGTGATGTGGTCTAGCGGCTTTGGTGTGTCGGTATGGGGGCCCGGGTAGCTGAGGTGGAACCAAAATCGGTTCAGCGCTGCGCGCTGAGAGCACGTGTTGAAATATCGACCAGGTTGTGTCCTGTCCCGGGTGTACCTGAATATGCCCACCAAATTTGAAGCAGATCCATCGATAACTTTGGCCGTGCATCGCGCACACACACACACACACACACACACAGACAGACAGACAGACAGACAGACAGACCGACACAAGTCGTATATCGTATATATATCGAATTATATATATAGATAGCTTGCTGTCTGTTTATATTTGCATTTATCGATCCAATCATTAGAATTTGTGTTTATGTTGAAACACATTTTGCTTGTATTTACCTTGTCAGTGATGAAGGTCCCTCAGATGTTCTGCTACGGAAACATTCATCACAAACGTCCAACAACAGGGAGTGAGTATATACAAGTATTCTGACGTTTTGGTTGAGAGGAAGATTACTTGGAATGTGTTTAGTTTGCATTAATCTAAGGCAGACGATACTGAGTGATGCTTGAAAACACAATGTATTTATGTGACACAAGTGAATGAAATACTACAAGTTAACATCACTGTTCATTGGCCATTGGCTCTATCGACGCCCGATTTTAACTGCTTGCTTCCCTTTATATAATAAATAGTCTATAGATCATCTTCCATCCGAACACAATTCTGTGTATGTCATCGATAATAGAGCATTTGGGGTAGGTAAATTCTTTCATGCAATGACGTCAGGGCCTTTCGGCGATTGGTCAATGCATGTCGTGGCAACAATGTCGGTTCCACTTGAAATTATCACTACTTGATATTGCTTCCCAAACGTATACGAAGTGAACGGGAGCATAGGCTCAGTTATCAAGTTAACTTGCCTCGAAAAGTGAGAACAGTACACAAATACAAATGGAGAGACTCAGAAACTCGAGTCGAGTAATTACTGATCGCCCACGCTCGAGAACTCAAATGTAGTATTCAAGAACCCGGGTATGTGGCAGTTATGTTGGCAGTTCAAGTCTTAGTTTTAACGCCTATGTTTTGTGAGCCTTGTGGCGCGGTGGTAAGACGTTTGCCTCCAAAGCCGGCGGTCTCAAGTTCGAGTCCCCTAATTGGCAAGACTTGTAAAACATGTTTTTGCAATGTTCAACTTTTTATATTTAGTCAAGTTTTGACTAAATATTTTAACGTAGAGGGGGGAATCGAGACGAGGGTCGTGGTGTATGTGTGTGTGTGTGTGTGTGTGTGTGTGTGTGTGTGTGTGTGTGTGTCTGTCTGTCTGTCTGTCTGTCTGTCTGTGTGTGTGTGTGTAGAGCGATTCAGACCAAACTACTGGACCGATCTTTATGAAATTTGACATGAGAGTTCCTGGGTATGATATCCCCGAACGTTTTTTTCATTTTTTTGATAAATGTCTTTGATGACGTCATATCCGGCTTTTCGTGAAAGTTGAGGCGGCACTGTCACGCCCTCATTTTTCACCCAAATTGGTTGAAATTTTGGTCAAGTAATCTTCGACGAAGCCCGGACTTCGGTATTGCATTTCAGCTTGGTGGCTTAAAAATTAATTGATGACTTTGGTCATTAAAAATCGGAAAATTGTAAAAAAAAAAATTTTATAAAACGATCCAAATTTACGTTCATCTTATTCTCCATCATTTTCTGATTCCAAAAACATATAAATATGTTATATTTGGATTAAAAACAAGCTCTGAAAATTAAATATATAAAAATTATTATCAAAATTAAATTGTCCAAATCAATTTAAAAACACTTTCATCTTATTCCTTGTCGGTTCCTGATTCCAAAAACATATAGATATGATATGTTTGGATTAAAAACACGCTCAGAAAGTTAAAACAAAGACAGGTACAGAAAAGCGTGCTATCCTTCTTAGCGCAACTACTACCCCGCTCTTCTTGTCAATTTCACTGCCTTTGCCATGAGCGGTCGACTGACGATGCTACGAGTATACGGTCTTGCTGAAAAATGGCATTGCGTTCAGTTTCATTCTGTGAGTTCGACAGCTACTTGACTAAATATTGTATTTTCGCCTTACGCGACTTGTTTTCTTCTTCTTTTCTGAACTATATATTCGTGTATGTTATTCTTGTTGATTTATCCCAAAGGTTTTGAGTTGTGTATTGAAAATCGAATATAGTGCGTGAGTGCCCTTGAACAGCTTTCCCAGAATCCCGTATTCTATTTTTAGTACGGGATATCTTCAAGGAAAGGCCAAAGGGCATAATTATGTATCACCGCGTGTCGACTGCTGGTAATAGTAGTAGATTACTTCTACACTAATCACCATAACAAAACTAAACACATACATTTAGCTGTAGAATTTTGTGATGCGGCCAGTTATGGTAAAACCAAGTTTATTGCCTTAAAGGTAATTCATTCCCCTACCGTTTGAAACAAAGAGTTGTTTTGTTCATCGAATAGTTTTTTTATGCAGTGTACCGGAGACCTAGGCCACCCCCCAAAATTAAATTCGCAAAAGCAAATTTGCAGACACTAAAATACACAAAACATCTAAATAAGTAAGAGTGACCTCAAAGGCTATCATGTTCATTTGAACTCTCGTGTTTGTATTTCTTTTTGTTATTTAACTTTCACGCCCATGCACGAAACGACACCAGTGAGAAGATGTAAGATAGGTCAACATCGGGGTTCGTCTCAGAAGTGGATTAATTTGATCGGGACTTGATAAAACGCACAGCTTGACTTTATGTAAAAATAAGGGTTTATAATAGTTATGATACTAATGATAATAATAGTATTATTCAACAATAGAAAAAGCAATCACGCACATGATAGCAAGGAAAAAGAGACCCAAGCGGGAGCTTGGAACGAACCCATTGCACGATGTCTGCTGACACATAGCTAAACCACTAAGCTACAAAATACCTTTCCCTGTCGATGGAACGTGAAGTTGAACATACCGATCGACCGCCTGGAAGACCGTACATTTGCTGTTGTCTCAAGGAACGCAGTGTTGGGGGTGCTACTTTACATGCAAGCATGCTGCAATGCACGTGTAAAACACTGTTCCTTTTATTAGACAAAAATTAACTTAAGCTAATTGGTGATTGTTAACACTTTGAAAGCACCCCGTATTGGCTACTGAGAAGTTCATTGGAGAGAATCTGACCGAGGAATGCAATATTAGTTATTACAGAATTGGTGTGAAAAACGTGCTCACGCGGCACACATAGCTGGCTTTGGAGGTCAGCGTTATGCGTCATTGAGGCTCCGGGGTTGATATTTACACATTTTTGGTCAAATCAATGAACACGTTACCTTGGTTTTAACAAAACATGTTGACAATTACACATTAACATGCTTCCATTTGAAACTTCGAGGTCTTCATCGGGGATTGACACCCGACCTTCGCTCCGTCGGGCTTCAATTAGACTTTGGGAGGGCGTCAATCCACGATGAAGACCGAGAAGTTTCAAATGGAAGCGTGTTAATGTTATTGTAATTCAATCTGACGACGATCTCTTTCCTGCTTTCATGCGATGATTAACAGACAGAATTGGTTCTGTTCTGTTCACACACTACTTTCAGTCAAGGGTCAAGTCCCAAGATATATGTCTCTGTATTCCTATCTTATCCCCCCCTCTGCTTCTTTCTCTCTGTAAACTTGTAGGGCTAGTTATTTTTCGGTAACTTACCCAACAACCAAAATCACTTACCCAACAACGGGCCTGAATCCTCGATAGCTCATGGGTAGAGACTGTACACATTGTGGATCTACTTTTTGCGACTCAAAAGTTCAGAACACTCTAAAGTACAAAATATACATTTCTGGAGCAAACAATACAACCATACCGCATTTAAACCAGCAACTACAGGCTTGAACACATGAATCTCAATATAAAATCCATGAGTTTGGTTGTTTTCTGAATTCAGATCTGCCGTGCACAATCGTTTATCGCAAGCAAGATTCCAAGGAAAAGTAACTCTCATACTTTGTCTAGCGACACGAGTAGTTCCCCTTCCAGATTTCGGCTTCATCGACAAGACTGCAATCCGACGGTCAGTTTTCAACAATATTTCATTTTATAAACAGATCATACGCAATCAATTGCAAACATTTAATCAACTTAAAGAACATGCAGCGGTTTCATACACTATTTTGCCCCAGAAAACTTAACTTCATACAGTTTTTAACGTTGGAACACGGGTGTAAAACTTCGTCTGCTAGTCACATTCGAGGAAAGAACATTTTCTGAGCGATACCAAAACATGAACAGAACACACACTATCTGCCTTTACCGCCACAGCTGAATAACAACATAACTGTGTACTTGATTTTAGTTCAAAACATGGAAACTGACAAGAAGTGTTAACAAAATTGAATGATTTGCACGGAACTATACAACCGCGCATTAATCGATAGCCTGCGCAGGTAGACTGGTTGGGTGAATATGATTCGATCAAACTTTCGCACAAAAACTCCTCTTTTCTTTGAATAACTGAAGAAAGGAGGGATAAAGAGGTTACATACCTCGTCTCAGTGATTATCAAAAATAATGGTCTCAGTTCGCGGTCATGAAAAAGCTCGCTGAAGCTCGCATTTTTCATGATCCGCTAACTTCGACCATTATTTTTGATAATCACTGAGACTCGGCATGTAACCTCTACGTATCACTGTGCTCCTGTTTTGTTTTCTTTCACACACATTTTCCCTTCTTTTTTGACGGGTTTCTGGACAGCAAACTCAAAACAAATTCTTTTCATCACAAAAGCGATCTTTGGAATTGACTGACGTAGTCCGAAAGAATTCATGCATCAACTTACGTCACGTATCCGACGTCATCACTTCGCATACCTTATGGTCTCGGTATTTCGTTGGTACTTCATATTTCCTACTTGTAAAATGACCCTCAAAGATAACCGAGACTAGTTGAGGCTGTATCAATGCGCCTCTGCCAGCAGGTTGTTAATGGATTTTTTAGCGAGTGACTATCGACAATTAGTGACCTGTAAGTTTTAATGAGTTGGGGCATTCTGACCAATCACAGGATCTGTTTCATTAAAACGCAAACTCGATTGAATTACAATAATTACACATTAACATGCTTCCAATTGAAACTTCGAGGTCGTCATCGTGGATTGACGCCCTACCAAAGCTAATTGAAGCCCGACGGAGCGAAGCGACGGAGGGCTTCAATTAGACTTTGGGAGGGCGTCAATCCACGATCAAGACCGAGAAGTTTCAAATGGAAGCGTGTTAATGTTATTGTAATTCAATCTGACGACAATCTCTTTCTTGCTTTCATGCGATGGTAAACAGACATAATTGGTTCTGTTATCACTCTGCTCCTGTTTTGTTTTCTTTCACATACATTTTCCATTCTATTTTGACGGGTTTCTGGACAGCAAACTCAAAACAAATTCTTTTCATCACAAAAGCGATCTTTGGAATTGACTGACGTAGTCCGAAAGAATTCATGCATCAACTTACGTCACGTATCCGACGTCATCACTTCGCATACCTTATGGTCTCGGTATTTCGTTGGTACTTCATATTTCCTACTTGTAAAATGACCCTCAAAGCTAACCGAGGCTAGTTGAGGCTGTATCAATGCGCCTCGCCAGCAGGTGGTTCTTTCTTTCTTTCTTTCTTTATTTGGTGTTTAACGTCGTTTTCAACCATTCAAGGTTATATCGCGACGGAGCAGGTGGTTAATGGGTTTTTTAGCGAGTGGTTATCGACAATTAATGACCGGTAACTTTTAATGAGTTGGCCATGGAGCATTCTGACCAATCACAGGACCTGTTTCATTAAAACGCCAACTTGATTGAATTACAATAGTGCTTAACCCTTGTAATACAAGATAGTACTAATCGTCATCGACAACTTGTAATCTTAGACACAAGGCAAAAGTCGATTGGATTGTTTTAAAATAATGTAAAACGTCCTCTCCTGGTCACCCCGACAGACTAAACTAATTGAAGTTATACCCATCAACAGTGTAAGTAGCTTAGATCACTCAAGGACACAATCAAACGGAAATAAATGCATATCAACACGCATAGACGATACTGAGTGTTACTGCAGAGTATGTGTGTGTGTGTGTGTGTGTGTGAGTGCGTGTGTGTGTGCAGGGGTGGAGCAGGGGGGGGTTTCCAAAAGTATATTGTGAAGATATGGGTGTGAAGGCGCGAAGCGCCGAGCCGACGGCGCGAAGGCTTGCTAGGAGGGTCCGGGGGCATGCCCCCCCAGAAAATTTTGAAAAAAAGGATGCAAAATGGTGCACTCTGGTGCATTCTGAGGATGATCATTACCAGTTTCAGGCAGCAGATTTTGTTACTGATTAATACCCCAAAAATTAAAACTCAGCCCTAAAAACACAATTTTTTTTTAAATTTTCTTTTGGCTGGGAGGGGGGGGATTTCCGGAAACCCCAGAAACCCCCCCCCCCTCGTCCGCCCCTGGTGTGTGTGTGTGTGTGTGTGTGTGTGTGTTTGTGTGTGTGTGTCTGTGTTTGTGTGCATGTGTGTGTTTGTGTATGTGTGTGTGTGTGTGTGTGTATGTGTGTGTGCGTGTGTGTGTATGAGTGTGCGTGTGTGTGTGTGTGTGTGTGTGTGTGTGTGTGTGTGTGTGTGTGTGTGTGTGTGTGTGTGTGTGTGTGTGTTTTAATGTAATTTAGTACACTCTTTAACTGCAATTTATGTTCCTTACATAGTCAAACGTCTTATTTGTAATGTTCATATAAGGTCAAATGTGATATAAAACATTGGAAAAACCGGGGAAATCATGGTGTCACTTGTTTAATATGCGATTTGGTAAGCTAAACCACTGTGTCATTATCTGAGCAACATGTCGACAAATTCACTTAGTTTTATTGTTAGCTGCGCAGGAATCTTCAAGATCAACGGGTATACTTTGTTTTACCCCAAACAAAAGGATATTTTGCACCGGTTTAAATCAAAATGTCCAGTCCCACCACATGATAATGTTCCCACACCTTCTATATTTGCTGTCATGGACTTGGAGAGGATCAGCTCGTTAATCCCCCGGCTCGTTACTCCCCCGGCTCGTTACTCCCCCGGCTCGTTACTCCCCCTTAGGGTTAGGGTTAGGGTTAGTAACAAGCCGGGAGTGTAACGAGCCGGGGGAGTAACGATACGGGAGAGTAACGAGATGCTCCCGACTTGGAGAACACGATATTTCGTATATTATGCTCGTTTGCAACTGAAATACACACACAAGCGAAACCTTTAACACTAAAGTTCTAACGTCTGCATCGATTAAGGTACACACTGTACTTGTGTCGCAAAGACAAGCTAACAGTGACGAGTGGTGGTGATTTTGCAGGATGAAGAGAATTCCTAATCAGGAACTTACTTTATGTATCTTTATCGCTATGTGTTGCAAGATCGTTTCTGTTTTGTGTACACTAGGTTCACCGCATACTTTTGTGGGAATGTCGGGTGGAAGGACAGGGATATATAGCACAGGCAGAGGAGCATACAATTAAGACACCGAAGACAGAGGTTGCTTTAACTTATCTTTTATTGAAGGAGATGTAACTAAAAATAACCACTCAGTTAGCTTATCAGGCATGGGAATTGTCCGCCGAATGGCGGATTTCCGCCGAATTTTTTTTTTGTTCCGCCGAAAATGCAAAAGTGTCCGCCGAAAAAATAAAGGGGGGAGGCACACAAAAAAAGCACCGGTTACTTTGGCCTTTGCGCAAAAGCCCGCGAAAACTTTCCGTACTTTGTTCACGCACTGCTACCGCCCGCCTCAGTTATTGAACTATTATGTTTGAAAGTAAACCAGATTGCACAGATTGTGTTACAAGTTACATTTTCCTGTTTGTCTCAACAGATAAAATTTTTTACAAATTTAAACCATATATAATACATGTAAGCAAAATTTGGTACATTTTTGTACTAAAAACTCTGATTCTAAAAACAGAATTTAATGGCAAACTTGGAGCTCAGATGACACCAGATTGCACCATCTGGGTTCTTTGGAGAAAAAAAATTGCCCCCGGACCCCCCTAGTAAGGCTAGGCGCTTCGCGCCGTCGACTTGACGCTTCGCGTCTTCAGTTATAAATTTTCCGCCTTTTTTACAATTTTCAATTCCCATGCCTGCTTATCTAAATCATAAATATTCCAAAACAGTTTAGCTAAATTTGGTTGCAACTAGAAACAATGCTATAAGTTATAAAATAGAAACAATAAACAGAACTCTAATACAAGAAATAGCAATGCTTACATCTAACCAGAAATACCAATTATGAATTCTGATATCTACCAGTACCAGAATCAGCTAGAAACAATATATGTATTTCTGGTGCAATTAAACCAGAAACAATATTTGCCAGAAAGCAGGGAAAAAAGGATTATTCTTATTCTGGTAGCAAACCAGAAATATAAACTATGTGTATATAAATGTGTATATAAATGACCCAGAAACAATATATGTATTTCTGGTGCAAACCAGAAACAATATGTATTTCTGGTGTAAACCAGAAATATAAACTATGAATATGAAACCAGAATTTCTGGTGTAAACCAGAAATATAAACTATGAATATGAAACCAGAATTTCTGGTGTAAACCAGAAATAGAAACTATGAATTCTGGTAGCAACCAGAAATATAAACTATGAATTCTGGTATCAACCAGAAATAGAAATTATGAATTCTGGTAGCAACCAGAAATAGCAATTATATATATATGTGTATATCTGGTGTAAACCAGAAAGCAGTGTAAAGAAGAAGGCACTAAAAAGAAAAGAAAATACAATTATAAACAACATGCCTTCTAAGTCACACATGACATAATACAAAGCATACATCAATGAATGTGTCATTTGTCAAAATAATCATGACAAATATAGACAAGTAACAATACAGCCAAAATCCTGCAGACACAGCATTCTCTGAAAGAGAATCCACAGTGAGTTAAACAACTCCACAACAGCTAATGTCAAGGGAAGTAACCAACATCTTCCCTTAGGCCTAAGCCTTGCATAGGAAAATGCTTTACATAAATTAACCAACTGCATGAACCGCAACTGCAAAATAATTGTTATTATTAAGCGTGTTCATCGCCATGAAGACTCATCTTCATCGAGTTGAATAATAACGACAAGAATAAGAAAGATAACTCCGGCATGGGGTAAGCGCAAGCTCCCATGCTTCAAAATGAAGCGTTAGACAACAGTCTATTACTTTACAGGGAAGCGCGACTAAATCATATCGCTTTAGATTAAAAGTCTGCTATGCACCTATGCAACTGCACAAAATGTTAGGTTTTTATCAGTCGCTAAGCTCTTCTGTAGGCAAACACATTTTAAGTGCAAGCGCGACTGCACACAATGTTCAGTTCTATCAGTCGCAAAGTTCTTCTGCAGGCAAGCGCCTTTAAAGTGCAACCTGAGAATTAACAGTCAAAATTGTGCATCCTGTAGACAATATCTTCCTATTGTCTGAGATCTTAACTCAGAAGATCTCTATCATTCTCATGCCTGAATTCATCAAAGGAATGATAATCAAAACTCATAAGATTATGTACAGGTAAAAGGGTAATACAAATGAAGACTAGCAAAATATCAGAGTATGAAAATGCATGTGACAAACAGAGTAGAACCAGTAGAGTGACACAGGACAGAATACATAACATGACTGGCTCACACAAAGCCAGACAAAAGACAGGGAAGGTAAGCCATGTACCTGTGTAGCAGGGGCGGACCTAGGGGAATGGGGGCGCTCAGACATCATTACACGGGGGACGCCGGTCAAAAATGGCGGACACTACTCTTACATCAGCCAATCAACCGTCAACGACATACGGCTTGAAATGCAGCAACATGATCAAACACATGAAACGTAACGCAACACAAAACTTCATAAAGCATGTCATTTTGTTGTACACTTCGCCTACAAAGTTACGGTTACAGTGCTGGAAACAAAGAAGGATCCTCAGAGAAGCGAAAACTGAGAACCTCTTTGTTCCTCAACAAACTGGCTACGAAGCGGAATTCCGTCCAGCAAAGTATTCAAATCCCTTCTCATCGAAAACCGAAATCTGAGAAAGGTTCGACTTACCTTACCGGACTTCATCGTTATTAAACTGTCCTTGTACAAAAGGAGATCTAACCTATTATAGGTAACAGGCTTTTCTCATCTAGTTCATTACCCAAAATATATGTGTCAACCATATTTCCCGTTCATCAATTGTAGGGGTTTCTGCGCCTAAATCGTAAATAGGTAGCTTTACGGGCCAATGGCACTGGGGGCTTAACTTTGGACTTTTAACCGACTACTACTCAGACTTTACTGATCTCCAGAAATAATATGTGATAAAATGGGGAAAATGGCAACGATACACATGGGTCTTCTCGACATCAAATATTGCGAGACAGGCTTTTTCCCAGCGAAAACGAAACGTATGAGAACGAGTCTGCCTTACTTGAGTCTTTAATTCACAAGACTCTAAAACAACTTTAGAATAACTGGTCATCAAATATTAGAAGTTATTAACGCTCAATTTCAGCGTCAAATCATAAAAGTAATTAGAAACTGATCTAGAAAACACATCTCTCCGCTAGATCAAAATGGCGTCATCAACTCTGACGCGAGACCGGTCGGACATCGCCCGGGACCAAATCAGCGTCAAAATGTACATATGCAAACATCATAGCATCAAATGAAACATAAAAATGAAGCAAAAGGAATGAATAAAGCATTTAGTTACTTACAGATTCTCCTCAGTGAGCACACTTGAAAGAAACACAAACTCTGCTGCTGACGCCTAGTCGCGAAACACAAAGACTGAAAGAGACAGGTCTCGGAATGAAAACCACAAGTCGACCGCTTACTAACTTCGCGCCAAACTACACTAGACCGGTTCACGACAAATTAGAGCAGAGCTTCGACACGTTCACGGCTACCGACAACACACATGGAGCACCCAGCTCGCAGTGTCACAAATCGCGTTTTCTGCTCTACTTTTTATTTTTTTTATATTTTTTTTAAAGTGTGTCTAAACCCTGCAAGTACAGGTTTGAGTGTGTGTAGAGGGGTTCCAGTTACGACATTTTTCTGCACTTTAACCGCTCTGCGCTCAGCCGTTCGCCAACTGGCATGCGTACTAAATTTGCTCATCCGGACTTTGCCGAGAAAACCCGAGAACTCCCGACGCGCCAGCCAAGTGCCTGTGACGTAGACATGGGAAGAGAGCACAATGGACGACAGTCAGTCGTGGCGCACAAAACGTGGTGAACCACAATCGTGTTGTACCATATATGTTTGAACCTCGGGCACGAGAAAATGAAAGGAACGTGGAGGAAAATCATCTTTCTGACAACAGCAGCATGATTAATCGCCTTGGGAACACAGACTGGTGAGTAACGAAGTCACGTTTTATTTTGGGTACAAGCAACCGAGAAAAGGACATTCTGACAGGATGTGTCAAGCTTGGAGTCTAGATCTAGATCTGAACTGTGACATGAGTACCGTTTGTGTGGGTGTTTGTGCACTAGGCTATGCTAACTTGGTTTTTCAGTCTGTCTCCAGAGCTAGTGTCTATTTTGGACATGACCTGGTTATATGCAAGAAATTCACTGGGCCTCCAGAACTGATGAACATTTTATTGAAGCAAACTCACGAAGATCGACACGCACGAGCTTTTGACGAAGGCGAATCTGGCAGTCCCTAGTGTTTACATTTTGAGTTGGCAAGTTACATTTTTAGAACTAATGTTATTATTTCTTTCTGATGAAATCTAAGAATACTTCCAACATGTGTGCATTCGCAACACTCGGCGGAAGGATAGAAACGAGTGAAGATTGTTTGTGATACTTTCAGGTCTGAATGTGCCAACTGTGTGGAGATGGAGAAAGTGGAGGAATGCAACTGCTGCACAGAGTCTACTAAAATTATGAAGAAGCTGAACTGTCCCAGGCAGGTATGTATTACTTTTTACTTGGCATTAGCTAAATTACTTTTTTTTCAATGAAAAGACTTAAAGAGCAAAGGAAAAGTGTGACTATTTTGCAACATAGATGCAGAGGTTATTCATTACTATAAATTGTCTGTGAAGCCTTAACTTCATAATGTCTGTTAGAAGTTTAGTTCTTACACTGCTCCCGCGGCGGGAGTGTTTCCACTAAGCTTCCCTTTACTTCTCTTCTTTTGTCTTATTTCTGCCTTACCAGTCCTTTCACCTATATTTCCTTCCAAGAAAACTCTCCCTACTATTCCCTGCAGTTTTCCGATTCCTTTCTTGTTGTCTTATTTCTACCTGACTGGATCCATCACCTTTATTTCACTTACCAAAAGTCTTCTTTTCCACATCCTTATTTCTCTGCCCCCCGCATGTCGTAAGCGGCGACTAGCGGATTCTGTTTCTCCTTTTACCCTTGTTAAGTGTTTCTTGTATAGAATATAGTCAATGTTTGTAAAGATTTTAGTCAAGCAGTACGTAAGAAATGTTAAGTCCTTTGTACTGGAAACTTGCATTCTCCCAGTAAGGTCATATATTGTACTACGTTGCAAGCCCCTGGAACAATTTTTTGATTCGTGCTTTTGTGAACAAGAAACAATTAACAAGTGGCTCTATCCCATCTCCCCCCTTTCCCCTATCCCATCTCCCCCCTTTCCCCGTCGCGATATAACCTTGAATGGTTGAAAACGACGTTAAACACCAAATAAAGAAAGACAGAAGTTCTTACACTAATTTCATAGTTAACCATAAGTTATAACAATACTGTTATGTTTGCAGACCTCCCGAAAAAATTGGCATTACATGCATCACGCAGCTCCCATAATTTGAAAGCGTCTGCCTAAACACGGATATGCTGGAGACGGCATATTACCAGTACCGGGAGGAGCATGGGTTTTTACAGGCTACTCTTAAGGAGTAAGTGACACACCTATCTTTCTTTACCAAGCATGTGCTTGTCACATCATCGTGATGTGTTGGCAGATACTTCTAGGTCTGTTCCACATGACAAATGTACCCCGTACACCCATCCATTCACACACCTGAAGAAGAAGGTGACAGAAGATTTTTTTTAATTTGCAGGTTTAAAGCAATCCTTGTTTTTCATGTCTTAAAAACTTTTTCTTCTCACAAAGTTGAAAGTTGGTCCATTAAAAAAAACCATTAAATTAAAAGATAAGACATACAAGTGCACACATAGTATTTCCTCTTCTTGTCGATCACGCGTCTATATTGTGATGTGTTTGACATGGTATGATGCATATAATATATACAAACCCGTAAATATTATTTTGTTATCCTCGGATCTCTCCACACTGAAGTCCAGAAGTGAATAATAGATTCATAGTTTATACACTTTGTGTGAAACAAGATTAACATAATGCTGGAAAGAAACACATTTTGGAAAGTACATTTTAAACATAAATAACTAGGTAAAATGAAAGATTTACATGGATCTTGTCATACTGTCACACACACACACACACACACACACACACACACACACACACACACACACACACACACACACACACACACACAGCCTGCCAGCCATGAAACAAGCCATTCTATCAATTCACGAAAAATAAGTGTTCTTCCCCCCACTTTCCACACCTTTTGTAGGAACACCCTGCCGGACTATGCAACACACACTTATGTCACAGATTTTGTGATTATTTTTCAGGAAGTACCGCTACATAGGATTCTGACAGCTTGTGAGGTGGTGCCATGGTGTGCTAGGGAGGAAAATCAGGATACCTTTACCTTCATGTGGAGTACGGGCCATCAGATATGCATTTCCGTCTGATGTACTACAGAGGTTTTGAGTGGTCTGAGCTTGAATGAAAATGGTAACATGAAAATGTATTTATAATCTAATGCATCACTTATGAAATAAAAGAGTAAAATCTGTAATTCCTTGCAAGTGCATTTTGTTCAGTATTGTTGGTGTCGACATCAGCGGGGAAAAGTGGGATCAGTTTGGTTATCTTGTACTGTATGGTGCTGCAGCTTCTTATCGGTATGGGGGGGGGGGGGGGGGGGGGGGGGGGTGATATGCAGCGGCCCAAAAGTCAGGTTTGTCACAAAATTCCTCTGGGAAGGAAGCTTCAAAGGCACCTGGATCCTTTGTCAGCTTCTCAAACAGACGTTGAAGCAATCTTGACACGTGACCTGTAAATGTAACAGTGGATAGCTCAGGATGAGATAGTCGTGAAAAGGCATTAGCACGGAACCAAGTACAGCTTTTATGCTTGCAAAAATGCATTTTAGGAAGAATGCTGCAGTTCTAGCGAATACCCAACTGAACAAAATTAAATGTAATATTTCTCTCTCTGTCTTTTCCCTCTTCAGTTGTGTGTGTGAGTGTGTGTTTGGGTAAATTGCCAGAATTCTGGAGTATAAGAAAAGAAGAGGATTTTCATTTGTGTGTGTGTCTGCTAAAAACCAGCAGTCAGTAATTACCCTGCATGTAACTTACCATAAGCTCGTGGCCCTTTGCACTTCCTCACACTGTACTCTCCTTTCTTTCCTTTTGGGAATGTGATGGACAACGTCGGATTT
The DNA here is from genome assembly GCF_037325665.1 of Littorina saxatilis. Classification (NCBI taxonomy): domain Eukaryota; kingdom Metazoa; phylum Mollusca; class Gastropoda; order Littorinimorpha; family Littorinidae; genus Littorina; species Littorina saxatilis. The sequence goes on from NW_027125904.1 coordinate 44,773, forward strand.
CCTTCTTCATCAAGCGCATCACCCCTGTCCCCATTTTCATTGTAATGCAGAGTGGCAAGGAACAGCCTGAAAACAGGATACAAATTTAAATGCACTGAATTAATGACTCTCACTCTCAGTCATAATTCCACGCTTTACTAAATATTAGACAGATACCTCATTCAAAATCACTCTGCACCCCCCCCCCCCCCCCCATGTGTATTTATTGTATAATTCTCATTAATAGATCTTATCCAAAAAAAAGCATAACTGAATGTGTAAATTGTAATATTGTTTGTTCATCTATTAGTTGCCTCCCTTCAAATTTATTTTTGAACAATTCCGAGAATACAATTTTAACTATAACTCAATGTCATACATAAAACAAGGAAGATAAATTGTGTAGAGATCTCAATTCCTTATTTTCAATTTTTTTTTTAAAGGATATCACTATGCAATGTCATTAACAATTGCATCAAAATTATCTCCCTTGATCTCTCTTGCACAAGACATTTGTTTCAACTACATGTACATGTATTTGTTTGTTAGATTTGGGAGATTTTACAGGAATGAATCTAACAATCAATGACCTAGATATTTCTACATTGTAAAAAAAAATCTGCTGGAGGTATGATGTGTGTTTATGTGTGTTTTGAGTGTGATTGTGTATACTATATGTGAATGTGACTGTTTGCGTGTGAATGTGTGTGTGTGTGTGTCCGTCCGTCTATGTGTCAATCTGGATCAAAGTGTATGTGCATGTCTATGCGTATGTGTGGTGTATGTGTCTGTCCGTCTGTCTCTGTGGTTCTGGATCAAAGAAAGTGTCTATGCATGTCTATGGGTGTGTTTGTGTGTGTCTTTCTGTGTGTATCTCTTCGTTATTATTTTATTGGCAAGACAGAGAGAGAAATCAGAAATCTGAATTTTTTAGAGTCTCAGTCTCCCTCCTACACATATTCACACGGACACACATACCTTACATAAACGATGGAGATGCAACGCACTACGTCTGCCGTTAAATTTAATCATGCACCGCCAACAGAAACATAACGATCACTTGCCTTCATCACTTTTCTTTTCCGTCGACTTTGAGTCTTTCTCCGGTTCGACACTTCTTCGTCAGCCGTCTTAACTGTCTTTTATGCAGCATTCAAATTCTTCTTCACATTGATAAACGTTAGTGGGATCCCTGACGGGACAGAATCCTCCAACAACCTCCGACTCGGACGATAACCGAGTTCGGATTCGAACAAGGGAGCTGTGAACTGTTCTGCAAATGCATCATCTGCAAAATGGTGTCCACTCGTTGGTTGTGAATAAACCGTTTCCACAAAGTCAATCCAAGCTTTCCTTCTGTGAAAGACTTGAGGGAACCCGTGAGTAAGCTTACTTATTCCCGGCATGTTTGCATGGATAGTATTGCAACCGTAAACGACGCAGAAACGATCTACTCATGCTGACTCGTGTTTGCAGAAAGTTAGATCTAGATCCATGGAGAGGGCGCTGCTTCCGCTCCCACTCCCATTCCCATCTCTACGTCATCTGCCGACGTTTCTATTTTTAGCATCATCGTCTTGTTTCAGCTGAAGGCTGGCAGGTGCGAGCTTTTACGGACTTTTCCCACTCGCTGCGTCTGCTCCTCGCATCTTCGGGCCTTTGAAGGGGTGGGAATGGAATGCATCTGGGTGTATGTTTGCGTTGGTAATAAGGGTTTTGGGTTGAAAAATGGGGTTTAGATACACTTTAAGGGGCTTATTGTCCGTCAGGTCTTAATTGCCTATATTGGACATGAATTGGTTTATACGATTCGAGTTTTACGCCCTCACGGCTTTTTGATGTTTGCGTGTTTAGGTGGTATCAGCCATCTGCACTTATGGTAGAATGACCAAGATCTTTAACGTGCCATTGTGGTGACACGGGGGTGGGAGATGGATACCGTCTCTGGGTCTGCACATAAAGTTGACCCGTGTCCGTCCCGGCCCGGATTCGAACCAGCGACCTCTCGATCACAAGTCTAGTGCTCTACCACCTGAGCTACCCGGGCCCCCGTCTCCTCTACTCTAAATGTTCGCTCTTTTAAAGACAGGTCACTTCCGATTCCCTGTGGCGATAAGCCAATAGGAAGGCTACCCGGTGTCAGACAACGGGGGGCGTTCTACTTAAAATGCCTGCCCAATGAAAGGGATCGTTACCGAGGCATGAAGCCGTGTCGTTGTCACGCACCGGAAATATTACGCACACCGGATAAGGCTCATTAGATTACAAGCAGTGTCAAAGCTGATACACAGAAGGGGGGGGGGGTAAGAGACTAAAACCTCCAAGCCACCTGGCATCTTCTATGATGTACCCTGTCAAAAGAAATGACACCCACTTGACAAAACGCCGTTCCAACGATACAGACAGGCTGGCGGCACATTACATAACGACCACCTACATCTGAGATAAGAGATTAGAAATGCATCCGGTCGGGGTCTACCCTACGTTAGTAAACACACAATAAAGTACAATGCACAAAGACAACCAGGTATTATTTAGTCACTCCTTAGGCACTGATGGTTAGAGGTCACGCTGCTGCTTCTCACCATTTCAAGTTAGGGATTTCCTAGCACAAAGGGCATTATTTAAATGTAAACCCAATGTGACCAGCACACACACACAGGGAATAGCTATAGACAGGGGAGGCAACTGGGTCGGGCAGGAGATAATCCCACACAGAGAGACGGGGTACGCCACTTGGCTACACTTTCATCGTATGTGAACGTCAGCGAATCAGATGAAACTTTGCGCAGTTTAAACTCGTTTTGTTGAAGAGTGCGACTCTGGCACTGGTTACGTCACATGTTCAAAAACAAACTGTATTTTTTGTTTCAAAATACGTCATATTTCAGTGATGTTCTATTGTAGCTCACGTTGAGAATCCCCCGCGACTTTCTTTGCCAAGTCGTGCACTGAGGGTGTCTCGGCAAACCTGGACCCACCGTTAGTGCCCCACAAAACAAAAAAAGTCTCTCGGGATTCCCAAAGTAAGTTAACAGATTGATCATTTTTTGTGTACTCTATATCAAGTGCAATGTGCAATTTATTGATTTGCATGTAATTGCAATGTAGATAATGCTATGTTTTTTTTTCTTCTCCCCCATATGATTGTACAGCGCTTTGAGCAGGTTTTAACCCTTTTTATTAATTATGCATGTAAACCCATTTTATTTGTCGGTGTATATATTGAATACAAAGGCTATGTCTTCCTTGGGGTTTTGTCTCTCCCGACTGTAACGTTTACTAAAAAAGGCTTTACTTCTTATACCTGACTATACTTTGCCCGAAAGTGATGCGTACACATTTTGAAATAAGTGAATGTTGCAAGGCATATAAAATGACGACTGTCAGCTACCTCCAGATAAACTATGACCTGGACTCTCTTACTGTCTGTCTGTCTGTCTGTCTGTCTGTCTATTTGTATGTCTGCCTGTCTGTCTGTCTGTCTGTCTGTTTATGTATTTGTCTGTCTGTCGGTTTATTTATCTGTCTGTCTGTGTCTATCTATGTCTATCTGTCTGTCAGTCTGTCTGTCTGTGTCTATCTGTCTGTCTGTCTGTGTCTATCTGTCTGTTTGTCTGTCTGTCTGTCTTTCTGTTTGTCTGTCTGTATGTCTTTTTGTCTCGCTCTGTCTCTGTCTGTCTGTCTGTCTGTCTGTCTGTCTGTCTCTCTCTTTCTCTGTCTCTCTCTGTCTCTCTCATTCTGTCTCTGTCTCTGTCTTTTTCTCTCTCTCTCTCTCTCTCTCTCTCTCTCTCTCTCTCTCTCTCTCTCTCTCTCTCTCTCTCTCTCTCTCTCTCTCTCTCTCTCACTCCTTCAGAATCTGATTATAAAAATTTGCAAGTATTACCTTTTAAAAAAAGATTAATGTATAATAAAGGTGTTATGATGCATAAAGTGATGTCAGGATATGCACCGGGGACATTACGTGATAATTTTATTTTGAACTATAACAGACTAAAAATCATAACACCGACTCTACGTATTGACCTTTTCAAATCAAGCCTTCTTTATTCAGGTGCGGTCCTATGGAACTCACTGCCTATTTTTCTTAAGCATAAAACAAACACAGACAGCTTCAAAAAAATATATGTCACATAATGCAACTAAACATGTGCTGAATGGTTCACCAATTCATTTAAAATGTATGTGCATGCTAAACAAAATTATAATAATATGCAGATCTAAATTAATTTATGTTAAAAATTGACACTTGGAAATTGTACTTAAAATGCAGCATGACAATCTATTTTTTTAAAATTGTATCTGTATATACAGTTATAATGTATTAAGTTTAATGTGATAGTTCTTTGATTATATTGTTTTCTGTTCATGTTGACCCTATATTAGGGCGAGGGCTGGATGTAAAAAAGCAATATTCTTGCTTATCTATTACCCTCGATAATAAAGATTTTGTCTTGTCTTGTCTTGTCTCTCTCTCTCTCTCTCTCTCTCTCTCTCTCTCTCTCTCTCTCTCTCTCTCTCTCTCCTCTCTCTCTCTCTCTCTCTCTCTCTCTCTTTCCCGCCCTCTCTCTCTCTCTCTCTCTCCCTCTGTCTCAATCGATTTATAGCAGTATTCAGACAACGATTGTTTGATTGCTTCCAGCAAGACTGGCACGACAGCATCATTAACTCGGAGCGATTTGAATTGTATTTGCTCTTTAAGCAAGAAATTCGCGCTGAAGTGTATATAGACCATATTCAGCTCCGCTGTTTTCGAGATGCATACATACAATTTCGATTTGGTATTTCACCCATAAACACTCACAAATGCCGCTATCGAACTGACGTTGTACCGGGCCTTTTGATTTGCCCTGGATGCAGAGAGGACGTGGAAGACGAGAAACATGTATTGTGTGTATGCAAAGGATATTGTGATTATAGACTTGATGTCAAAATATTAAGAGAAAACAAGTCACGTAAGGCAAAATTACTACATTTAGTCAAGCTGTGGAACTCACAGAATGAAACTGAACGCACTGCATTTTGTCACAATAACCGTAGTCCGCCGCTTGTGCATAACGGAGTGAATCTGACGAGCCTGTTCAGCGCGGTAGTGGTTTCGCTGTGCTGCATTGCACGCTTTTCTGTACTTCTCTTCGTTTTAACTTTCTGAGCGTGTTTTTAATCCAAACATATCATATCTCTATGTTTTTGGAATCAGGAACCAACAAGGAATAAGATGAAATTGTTTTTAAATCGATTTTGGAAATTTAATTTTGATCATAATTTTTATATTTTTATTTTTCAGAGCTTGTTTTTATTCCAAATATAACATATTTATATGTTTTTGGAATCAGGAAATGATATAGAATAGGATAAACGTAAATTTGGATCGTTTTATATAACACAAAAATGTATTACAATTTTCAAATTTTTAATGACCAAAGTCAGTAGTTAATGTTTAAGCCACCAAGCTGAAATGCAATACCGACATTTGGCCTTCGTCGAAGATTGCTTTACAAATATTTCAATCAATTTGATTGAAAAATGAGGGTGTGACAGTGCCGCCTCAACTTTTACAAAAAGCCGGGTATGACGTCATTAAAAGTATTTATCGAAAAAATGAAAACAAAAATATCCGGGGATATCATTCCCAGGAACTGTCATGTAAAATTTCATAAAGATCGGTTCAGTAGTTTGGTCTGAATCGCTCTACACACAGACACACACACACAGACACACACACACAGACACACACACACACACACACACACACACAGACAGACAGACAGACAGACACACACACACACACACATACATACACACACACACACACACACACACACACACACACACACACACACACACTGACACACACACCACGACCCTCGTCTCGATTCCCCCTCTATGTTAAAACATTTAGTCATAACTTGACTAAATGTAAAAACCAGAGTGAAGATGCGAACAGTATTATACGTCCTATGTCTGTAGATAAAGGGGATTCAGTGGTGCATGTGGCCAGATTCTTATATCGTGTTTTTCAAAAAAGAAACCGTTTTTTGGACTAGTTACCCAATGTGGAACAGGTGAACGAGACGGCGATGTGTTATACATAGTTTGTGCCGTGGAATGTTAGAGCAGGTTTGATAGCAAATAATATTGCTATTTAATATGTTACGTGGATTTCCACTAGTCAATTGGGCAAAACTGAGCTCAGTGCAAAAGTGATATTGACGACATTTCCGTCGATATCAGTTTTGATATCGACGGCCTCTTTATTGCTTCCCCACTTCAAAAACAAAAACACCTAAATTTAAAAACAAACAAATATATATGAAAATGTAATGATCCCAGAATTTAGTTGAGCAAGTGACTAAAGACTTTTTGAAAGAAAAGACATTTTGAAATACTGAAAAGTACAAGAAAAGAGTGAACAAAAAGACTGAATAATAATCAGAGGGAGGGATATGGAACAGCCAAAACTGAGACAAATACTTTTGTAATTTCTTTACAGTAATACAAAATGTCCAAAGAATTAGCAATATATCTAACATTGACTGACTGTGTGATGATATCTTCTGCTATTGGTCTGTTTCGACAGTGATATCAAAATCGAGACCGGAGGTCTCGATTTTGATATCAAAGTCTCAACAGACCATAGCAGAAGATATCATCACACAGTCCGTCAATATTGGGTAATGTAAGCTGGTGTAGTACACTTGTGTTGTTGTTGTACCTATTCAAAGTGTTGATGTTTGCGCTGGAAATGTTTCTATGTTAGAAAGAGAGAGACGGAGAGAGAGAGAGAGAGAGAGAGAGAGAGAGAGAGAGAGAGAGAGAGAGAGAGAGAGAGAGAGAGAGAGAGAGAGACGTTTTGACGGTTTGATAGTTTAATGTCTTTAGCTAATTAAAGCCTTATCAAGTCAAGTCAAGTCAAGTCAAGTCAAGTATTTTATTGTTTTGGGCCCAGAGGGCTTTGAAACAAAGATATAACTTTAACAAAAAAAGGTAACAAATCAGACAGTTAATATATGTATACAAATTGAGCGGACAAATACAACAATACTATACAACCAAAATAAATTGGCAATATACACTTCCATCATATACAAACAAAAAGAAAAGAAAAATAGGTTTAACAAAATCAGGTAAGAAATCAGGCAGATATGTATACATTAAGTGGACAACGATAATATACAGCCGAAATAAATTGGCAATACCATTATGCCATGCATCTTTTGTAAAAACACAAAACAAAACAAAAGCATGCATTACATACATATACATACCAATAAAGAAACTAGATGTAACGCTAACATACTAAAATCATAACATGGGCTACAAATCTTGCTAGCTTCATTAGTTTTATCTTAGATTTACAATTCATCAACTGTTCATATTTTGGGTGAAACCGGTAATAAGGACTAATTAATGTTCTTCTTCCAGACACTATACTTTCGTCGGTACAAATGAACACATAGTGAAACTCATCACCTAATTCATTTTTTATCGCACATATCACACAATCTTTCATTTGATTTCTTGGAGCATTAAAAAATATGTGCTGATGTATTGGCAACTTATGATTGCTTGTTCTAAATTTTGTTAATTTAACTTGGAATTTCCTAGGCAACCAAAGCAAATACCTTTCCAGACAAAATACTGTTTATATATTCTGTAAATAAAACACAAGCTGTTGGCATTCACGTCAGTGTTCCATTCCTACAGGAATTGATCTCTTAGCCTTTGTTTTACAACGTTTTTAAAACC
>NW_027125904.1:57500-68090 GCF_037325665.1 Littorina saxatilis
AATTAATGCCGTGTGAGATGGAATTTTTTTAACTTTATTCCAAGTCCCACGGGTATTTGGTGGACATTTTTATCTATGCCTATACAATTTTGCCAGGAAAGACCCTTTTGTCAATCAAACTCCGACGTGATCGTACAGGCAACCAATGACCATTTTCAAAAGTAAATTTCAATATATATACAGCAACAAGACATTAATGTCACGCTCATAAGAAAAATACCTATCTCAGTTTTAGGCATTTCTGTAATGGAACTACAGGGGATGCTACTGGAAGGGTATCTATCATGTGTTAGAGAGTACAAACTCTCAGACCATCGGAAACCAGTGCCACGGTAACGTAAGCAAACATGCCGATCTCGTTTCTTGAGTTAGGTACTTTTTCTTTATGATACAGGAAGACGTTTTGAGAATGTGAAAGTATGCAAAAGCTCTTTGTGGGTTGTTATGCAATTTTGCTGATTGAAAATGTTGATGTCAGCTCTTTATCTCACGTTTATCCAGCTGTCACCGCTCGAGATAGGCAGTTTGCAACTTATAACTAAAATGAGAGGCAGATTGTTCAGAAACCAAAGAAACTTTTTTGCGTTTTTCCCAGAACATCAAAAAATGGCATAGGCAATCATCTTATGAGCGTGACGTTAAGTATTACATTAAACCCAAACCTTTTGTGTGTTCACATCACAAAGGATAGAATATACTAGATGACTGGACATGTACTTACGACAGTGAAGGAGCGACACCAATAGTAAAGGCTTTTCTTCCTCATAAAAGTTCTAGCTCACTCAACCATGCTGCTGACTTTTTCCTCCACTGTCCGGTGTGAGCAGTTGTAATGGTGGCTGCTTGGTCGTGTTCCCTGGCGCTCAGTCGAATCACAAGAACTGAACGCTATCCCTCACCAGCAACTTTCCATGATTCAATGTGGTGGTCAGACGGTGGTTAGAATGGCTTCCAAATGTGTTGGCAATCAAACAATGGTTATTTTGGCTAGTTCGAAGCACATTTTGTCAGAGCAACTGTCAAGGTAACTTGTCTATTTTGCCAAGGGACACCACCCTTTTTATACGTTATTGTATAAATAAAATATCACGTGAAATAAATCTATTGTATTTACTTGAAAAGAATCCATGTAAAATTAATTCATGCCACCAGGTAGCAGTAGCCCCTTGATATTACTTTCGCGTTGAAATCCTCATATCCGCCGTGTCGGAATAATATTTACTTAAACAGTGAGTATGTGGCACCTCCTTTATTGTTCTTGAAGAATACAAACAGTCAGCAGAGACCTACCAACAATTGTAAAACTCTGTTGGCACATCACATAACAGCATTATTATTATTATTATTATTGTGATCATTTTTATGCGCCTAATCTAGATATAGCCCCAGGCGCTTACATATTAATTTCTGCCGTTTGAAATGGATTTTTTTACAGACAGACAGACAAACAGACATTTTTTACACACAATATATAACGCATTCACATCGGCCAGTAAAGCTCAGTAGCCTATTAGGCGAGCATTCACCTTTCACGGCCTTTATTCCAAGTCAAACGGGTATTTGGTGGACGTTTGTATCTATGCCTATACAAGTTTGCTAGGAAAGACCCTTTTGTCAATCGTGGGATCTTTAACATGCACACCCCAATGTAGTGTACACGAAGGGACCTCGGTTTTTCGTCTCATCCGAAAGACTAGCACTTGAACCCACCACCTAGGTTAGGAAAGGGGGGAGAAAATTGCGGCCTGACCCAGGGTCGAACACGCAACCTCTCGCTTCCGAGCGCAAGTGCGTTACCACTCGGCCACCCAGTCCATACTAACATCTCAATTGACTTAAGATTATGTGTGTATTTTTTACGACATGTGTTAGCACAAATCACCAAAGGTTTGAAGGCAATTTGTGTAGCCGTTACTGAAATGCATTGTTGTTGTCACATTGCCCGCTACAACAGCTTCATGAACTGCCTTTAGTGGCCTTTGAGAGGGAAGGCACCTACGTCATGTCAACATTGTCAGACAATTTATGTGAACACAACTGACTGTTTGGGATACATTTGGGATTGTTCTTTCTAATGACATGCAAAACGTGTACCGTTTTACCTGTTCTCATTTTTGTCGATATTAACGCGGGAACCTTGCTTTTGTGAATATGATTTTGGGGGTGTCTGTGTTGTATGTCCAAGTGTATAGACGCATGCTCGACTACTATCTCTTTACTAAAATGTCTAACTTTCTGTGAAGGAAAATACGATATACATAGTTACAAAGTGATAACAGTTTTTGTGAAACAATTAAGCACACACAAAAACAAATACAATTTAAGCAAGCAAGCCACTGCTCAACAGAACAAGGCACATAGACACACACAAACTTGTCAGTAAATCATCAGTGGTACTGTCTTTCTATGGTGTGCTGCATCTGCATTTTTCTTTTTTTCAGTGAAAGTTAACAAGGACATCCAGACATACAATATAAAACATGGCGAGCACGGGTTCTGGATACAAAAGGACAAGTTCTTCAAAACTATATCCGAGCTCATTACCCACTACAAGAAAGAACGCGGCTGCCTGCCTGTAAAACTTTATGTACCATGTATGCGTGGTTAAGATTGTGCCTTGAATTTGGATTTGTTTTGACATTGTTCTTTGTACGGTCTGCGTTCTTGCGCATTCATTGTCAATGTTATCGGCGATTATTTTATACTGTTATTCTGACTTGTTCCACATCACCTATATTTAGTATATCTTAAGGATTTTTGGTTGCATATGATAACCTCTATCGTGGAGTAATACTCTTCACATATAATAGGATACGAGGACTCCCAAAATAAATATGGACAACATTAACACAGACACAGACAAGTAGAGTTTTCATAAATATACAGAATTAAAGAAACTCCTTTTCCTCTGCACCACTCCACACAATGAAGGCTGGACAACTTTTAAAGCTTTAAAAGCGTATTGATGAAAACAATAAACACAGGTTCAAAACCACCTCATATATTTCTATAGCTAGGTTACAACACGAGTGTGTTTTTTTTTTTTATATGGCTTGTATTTCAGTCAAGACCCAGCGGATTAATATCATAGGGATCCACGAGCCTGTGGCGAGTTACATATTGCTTCGTTGGATCTGTGTTTCTGTGTTCGTTCACCGCTGAAGTATGGTTTTCACCTAGCAACTAGTACATGTTGGTGTATAACCTTTCCCGGGCACAGATACTTTTGAATCGCTTTCGACCTCTTTTTCGATTTTCTTCGCGCGTGAAATTGACATTTGTGCTTGCACCAGACCCGCTCTTTTAAAGGTTAGTGCGTCCCGGGACCCCCTCCATACATCTCTCATACACACACACACACACACACACACACACACACACACACGCGCGCACAAACACACACACATACACACATACACACACACACACATACCTACACACATACACACACACACTACACACATACACACACACACACACAGACACACACACAGACACACACAGACACACACACACACAACACACACACACACACACACACACGCGCGCGAGCGCCGGCGCACGCGCACACTCCCATGAACACTATCGCTCACTTCAATTCAATGTGCATAATTGTACTCTTATCCTTGGTAGATATGGTTAATGACAAAATTTAATGAAATACTTATTTATAAGACATTTATTTCTCTAAAAATATTATGAATGTAGCTGCCACTGATATTTTGTTTAACTCCACACACTATGGCCATTACTAAAGTCTGACGCGGAATTTTTGGTTTGAACGTTTTAACGCGTCTGAAGGGAATAACCAGAATTTCTATCCATGAATTGCCTTTGAATAGCAGGGTGCATTAATACTTTAATAAATTACCTTTAACATTTGTTCACCTTGTCTTAACGAGTCCTTTTCTCAAACACAAATGCAAACAAAACAGCACTGCTTAGTAATGTTTACGTACACTCCATTGTCACGTTCAATTTAAAGTAACAACATAAGCTTAATGCTGAATTAAAAAACACTCTTTGTGGATATATGTGCACTCCAACATATGTTTTTCACATTTTTTATGTTTTCCTAAAACAGTGATCTCTGGAGCGCTAGTAATACAACTCTAGCATGCACATACAGATTCTTACAAAATGGGGGTACAGTTACAAAATACAGGTTATCTCGACTGTTGCGGAGTAAAAACATACCAAATGCATATCGTGATATTAAGGGTACATCAAACAATGCTCACATGCTTTATTTGTGAAGCATATTAGTCTAAGCTCTTAGCAAACACTAACGTTAAATGCGCTATGACCGGAAAACGCAAAATTCTGACGCCATCATGGATGACGTAATGCCCCATAAAACGCAAACAAAGTTTAACTCTACGACTCTTATTATTTTATCGTTATCTTCCAGGGATGTACTTTCGAAAAATAAAAAGTTATCGTTGTTTAATTGAATATAAAACGGTGAAAACTAATGAGATGAATAGCAAGTAGGTAGGAAAAAGACCGCCTGGAGATACCCACAGTTACCCCACATTCCTTCAATTTTCTACAATCGCCACGTTAGAATCATATTTTAAATGTCAAAATCTGATGCAGCAAAGAAAGGGCTAACTTTGTATCATAAAGCCAAACTGTGCATATTTTGTCGGGGTAACTCCTTAACGGAGCGTCTTTTGGGGGTAAAATTGCAGCACTAAAAGCCAAAGAAATAAAGTGCAAACAAGTGCATCCGTAAATTTGTGTTAAATCTACATTTAAAGCACTGTTCGATTTGCTTTTGAATGCATTTTAGTTTCAAGATAGTAAAGAAAGCACACAGAATGACAGTTTTCTTTGAATCAAAGACAGTTTTGATTTAGGTTCGTAGTCGGTCCAAGGTCACAGTTCCAGGCTACGGTTGGCAAAACCGGGTTGGCTGACTCGTATCCCAATTTTAGTTTAATTTTTGTTTTGGAGTGTAGAATTACTAAAAAAACTAACATTTTACTGAATAACTTTCTTTAGATTTAACCAGTCATTTCATGTACGTGAAATATCTCTCTGAGTTAATTTGTCCGATCGTGCTTGCGTTGATCAACCCATACTGGTAGTGTCAATTCTGTCTAAAACGGTATCATGGCCGCTCCTGCGTGTTGAATGCCGTTTGGACTGATTTTACTCCATCAGGATTGCTGCACTCTTGGATACCTTCATATAATCATGAACTTACTGCTGTGTAAAGCAAAACAGTTGGATATGGATGAAACAGCCTGTGCTAGATGACGAACCGGCCAGCGAAAAAGGTACAGGCAGTGTATCTTTGCTTGTTGAACACACAGAGCGACACGAACACACACACAGACACCCACCCGTACGCAAACACACACACACACACACACACACACACACACACACACACACACACACACACACACACACACACACACACACACACATACGCACACACACACACGCGCGCGCGCGCGTGCGCGCGAGTGAATTGCTTAAATTGGATATCAAATTAAGAAGGTTTGAAACACCTCATTTGATTTTGAGCGTACATCATGTGTTTAATGTTACTTTGCAGAAGGCCAGTAGTCTCAGTATTCTGGCGGCAGATATAAAGTCTAATTAAGCTTCAAGGTAATCGGTCAGTGATGATAGGGTTCTTCCCCGTTGCTTGTGGGTAACACCGAAAATGCCCGTGCCATTGAACGCTCAGAAATAGCTTGCACACACACACACACACACATACCCTTACACACACACACACACACACACACACGCCTTCTGGGGGGTTGGGAACTCTTTTTTGAATAGTGTTACTCTGTGTGCTGGTGACTGTAGCTGTCACAGTAGCTTGCTTGTGTGAGAAAGATATTGATATTGATGCTGTAATTGGATATTGGACATTTTAAATAAAAAAAGGAATGGAAGTGTTAGCTGCAGACTTCTTGAGTTCTGCACTGAGGCTGTTGTTATTAATGGGTGCATCATGACTGAATGTTTGAACCATGTTGTTTGTTTATATGGTACACTCATTGTTTATCTGAGTGTCGAATATAACCACTTCATCACTAATTGCACACTGATCTTTAAACTAGAATGTTTCATTGTTGTCAGATCAGTGTGTGTGATGTAATGTTCATCAACACCAACTGTGTGTGTGTATATTGCGTGTATGTGGATAATGTCAGGTGATCACGTGATTGTGACATCATTATACATACAATGAAGACACTTTATTGTTCCAAAGGCTTTGCAATTGTGAACGATGACAAGAATAAGGATCAGGCAAGAATATGTTCACCTTATAAGTAGACTGACATGAATTAATGAGTAGACTGGTGCATAGATTTGAACATTATCAAACACACAGGCATGCCACACAGTGGGATGCAGCCAATTTCAACTAGACCAATCAATTACACTCCCATGCAAGGGCTATCCAAGAAGAATCATACCTGAACGGTAACAACAATTGAACAGCTTTATAAGAGTTGCCGTATCGATATCATGATACAAGCCAGGGCAGGTTACTTCCACAGCCGTCAACAAGCAGGGAGCTAGGGAGACACATTATACACTAGATGACAATTCATCCTGCTTGTTACACACACACACACACACACACACACACACACACACAGACACACACAGACACACACACACACACACACACACGTGTACTTTGATTTTCTGCATTGTGGACACGTTTGTTCAAATATAGTTGCCATAAACCAAACTCGGGTAAGTAACGTATGCCACTGCCTGATTACTTTCAAAACAAATCAAGTCATTATTACAGTTCCGTTAAATGAAAACTAATGTTTAAGTACATACGTATGTATCGTCATGACTGCTTTATGTAGCCGGAGTGAAGCGGCAGAAATAGTAACAGCATAGTAGTAGCAGCATTAGTCATATGATGTACCAAAGTGAATTGGTTTGTGTCTCTTTATACAAGTACTTTAATTCCACACTATAATCAGAAGTTGTTACTGTCTTCAGTGCACATTTTGCATCATTGTCGACGTCTTTGGTTTACATGTTGCTTGCCAGTTGTGCTTTTATCAAGTTATTTTTGTGTGTGCATGTTATATTAAGCACTCCTGCGTGTAAAAGAAATGCCTGTATAGACACGCTTTTGTTATACTTTATTAAACACTAGTCTAATTAGATTTTCTTTTTGAATAAATATTGTTTCCTTCTGTGTCACATGTTTTCCTTGTGTGTGGAAATGTTATAGAATGACATGATCTCTGTCTCCGTCTCTTTGTCTTCAGCTGCACAAGACTCATAATAAATACAAGTACACATTAAGCTACACAAGTAGCTATCTAAAACACATAGCTAAATACTTCATCGAACCATATGTATACACGTTCTAGCATACACATCGTCACGCTCCTGTCTGTACACATATGCACACACTCATGCAATTCCGCCTTCCTATATCGACGTTAACAAAAATCATCAGATTAGAAACAAACAAAGAACAACATTTTGTATTTACTTATTTATTTGATTATTTTTGTTTTTGTGTATCCGAGGTATAGATCCACATTAGAAGAAAAACAAAAACGCGGAAAAAGGAAAGAGAAACAAAATATTTGACATATTTTTAAGCAGGTTATACTGTATATGGCATGCAACCGTACACTGAAGTCACGCAAGGTTGGTTTTCGACTAGTTTTTCAAGGCTGTGAAAACACATTACTTCTCAACGGCGAGAAAGATCAAGTCAATGGCAATCAACTTTTGTCTCATGTTTGTCAAATCCGCCCAAAAAGTATTTACATATTGAAAAGCATGACATATATTTTTCTTCTACATGTCTTTTTCTGACATTTCTCATTACAAACTTACACTGTAGTTAAAACCTTGTCATTTATTCATGTTTACTGAAATAATCTCACATATTAAGTTATAAAAAAAACGTTGATAACGACAACAACAACAACACTAATGTTGTACATTCATCCACTTTTGTATCATGTATGAAACGATCATTATTTATAGTGCTATTCAGACCTATAGATTAGGCCTGGGTCATTATAACTTGCAAAGTGTAAGTTGTTGCTTTAATGCGGTTGATTTCTGACGAGAGCAGAATAATTGTTCTTCGCGCATGGTTATTGCAGATAACACAACTACCCTCTCGCGGTCGGACAACACAGCAGGATTCGTGCACAACCGTTGAGTTGTTTCGCGTGTTAGTAATCGATACACAACGAGGTTAGAATTACCTACATTTTACTCACAGACGTCTCCCCCAAGGTCAGAACACTGTTATCATTCTTCGTGTGCACCGAGCAAATCGCAAACATAGTACACAATACACATTTTGTTGTTGTTTTGTAATTGGCTCCATTAAAAGCAACAATGTCGAGGTGTGTGTGGGGGAGGGCGAGGGGGGGGGGGGAATGTTATAGAAGAAGAAAGACGAGAGCAAACTTGAAATACAGAGTGCGGTTTTTGTTTTTTTCTTGTCTGGCAAAACGTCTGTATTGGTGTAATTGAAACTGACTACGCTGATTCCTTCCCCTTTACTGAGCCCAAAGAAACGACGAAAATTCAGTCTACAAATCGCACTCAAATTGTTCCCCTTTGACCATGCCCATGTGTGTGTGTGTGTGTGTGTGAATGTGTGTGGGGTGTGTGTTCGTGTGTGTGTGTTTGTTTGTGTTTGTGTTGGTTAAAAATTGTATAGGCATAGATAAAAAAATGTCCACCAAAATACCCGTGTGACTTGGAATAATAGGCCGTGAAAAGTAGGATATGCGCCGAAATGGCTGCGATCTGCTGGCCAATGTGAATGCGTGATGCGATGTGTAAAAAAAAATTCCATCTCACACGGCATAAATAAATCCCTGCGCCTTGAATAAAAATATTTTAAACAAATAAAAAATAAAAATCCCTGCGCTTAGAACTGTACCCACGGAATACGCGCGAAATAAGCCTCATATTGATTGATTGATTAGTATGTGTGCGTACGTGCGTGCGTGCTCGTTTGTGTGTGTGCGTGTGTGTGTGTGTGTGGGAGGGGGTGTGGGTGTGTCCGGGGGTGTTTGAAATCAGACAATTAAGCAACCAATAAACAGCGAGGTAAGAATTATCTACATTTTACTCACTGACGTTTCCCTCAAGATCAGAACACTGTTATTGTTCTTCGTTTGCACCGAAGAAATCGCAAACGTAGTGCACAATAAACAGTTTTTTTTGTAATTGGCTCCATTAAAAACAACAATGTCGAAGTGTGTGTAGGGGAGGGAGAGGGAGGAGGAATGTTATAGAAGAAGAAAGACGAGAGCAAACTTGAAATACAGAGTGCGGTTTTTGTTTTTTTCTTGTCTGGCAAAACGTCTGTATTGGTGTAATTGAAACTGACTACGCTGATTCCTTCCCGTTTACTGAGCCCAAAGAGACGCCGAAAATTCAGTCTACAAATCGCACTCAAGTTGTTCCCCTTTGACCATGCCCATGCTGCCCGAACTTCTTCTTCTTCTTCTTGTCGATCACTCAGATGGAAACGCCGGTTCTCCGCGCAAATGTTGCCGTGCGCTGTAGGTCGTCCAGACTGCCATAGAGCTTCCCTTGCACCGTGGTCGCCTCCGCCCAGATCTGGCTCCTGAGGCCATCGTGTAGTGGGCAAGTCTGCAGCAGGTGTTCCGTTGTCATGCTGCCTGTTTGACAAGGGCACTGGTCTGACTGGCCAATTCTGAACTTGGTGAAAAGGTGGTGGTTCATTCGGTTGTGGCCTGTCCGCAGCCTGAATATGAGGACCTGCTCAGTCCTTGTGAGCAGGTGAAAAGCGTCGTTTTTGTTGGAGTGTGGGTGCTGCTGCAACCACTTTTTGTGTTGCTTGGCCTTGATGATGGTCTTGGCTTCTTTCAATCAATCAATATGAGGCTTATATCGCGCGTATTCCGTGGGTACAGTTCTAAGCGCTGGGAATTTTTTTTTGTTTTTTTGTTTTATGCAATTTATATCGCGCACATATTCAAGGCGCAGGGATTTATTCATGCCGAGTGAGATGGAATTTTTTTTACACAATATATCATGCATTCACATCGGCCAGCAGATCGCAGCCATTTCGGAGCATATCCTACTTTTCACGGCCTATTATTCCAAGTCACACGGGTATTTTGGTGGACATTTTTATCTATGCCTATACAATTTTGCCAGGAAAGACCCTTTTGTCAATCGTGGGATCTTTAACGTGCACACCCCAATGTAGTGTACACGAAGGGACCTCGGTTTTTCGTCTCATCCGAAAGACTAGCACTTGAACCCACCACCTAGGTTAGGAAAGGGGGGAGAAAATTGCTAACGCCCTGACCCAGGGTCGAACTCGCAACCTCTCGCTTCTGAGCGCAAGTGCGTTACCACTCGGCCACCCAGGTTGAAGGTGGTTGATCTGTCATTCTGGTCCTTCGTAGTGCCCTCCTTTGCCAGAGTATCTGCGGCATCGTTGCCTAGTATGTTGCAGTGAGATGGGACCCATTGCAGCACGACTGTGTGGGCTCTGCACAGGGAGGTCAAGGCGGATGACAGGTCATTCAGTTCTTTGTCTCTGGCAGTGTCTAAGGCCTGCAGGACTGACTT
>NW_027125905.1:0-17351 GCF_037325665.1 Littorina saxatilis
AACCTAATTTTGTTAGACTACAGATGACCAGGGTCCCTAGAGCCACCGATGATTGATACTAAGCATCAACCAGCGCGCACGAATCCTTCGACTGACCTAACACATCTGTATTAGTTTGTGCTTTCTATTCTCAGCGCCCCTTGTACCCGCCATTTATATAACCTCTGTTCTAAATGGCGTAGCCTGATACATCTGAGCTTTAGGGATGACTTCGGGCACTAGAATCAGTGATGATTGATAGTCATCATCAGCCCACACATCTCGTGGGACAATTCTGACTCTTTAGCTCTTTTCACATTATATACTTATTCTTTTCACTCTTTCGAATCTTTGGTGGTGTTTGTTAGGTGGGGGAGGGGGTGGGGGTGGGTGGGGGGGGGGGGGGGGGGGGGGGTTGGGGGTGTTGTTTATGTGGCATTTTTCTCGCCCACCGTTCTTGACCTCATTTCTTTGTTATTAGTAACCTCTTCTTTTTAGCTATCGATGGCTGCAATTGTCTGTTCTGAATGACGTGAATCCTGTCAAATATGGAGGGCAAGGGCATGCTTCCTTATTGGCTCGACCTGACTTGTCGTATGATGGCAACACGATATCAACACGCTTATTGACCAAAATAGTCTTCATTGTCAGCTCTATTCATTCAGTTTTGTTTTTACTTGTTTACTTTTTTTGGAACGTATTTTGACATATTGTTTCTGATACTGGTGTAACCAAATTCTTGTGAACTACTGCTGACAAGAGCCAACCGGTGTCGTGCTGACTGATACCATAACGTTATCAACACGAGGAAGTTTTGGGAATGTAATCCCTCGCTTCATCCATGATGGCAGCAACCTTCTTTGTCTCCTTGTCTTTGTTCTTCTCCCCGTAGGCAGTCCTCTCCACGTAGGCACGCAGCAGGTTGGCGTGGTACAGGCGTGCTTTCCCGTTCATCACAATCCTGTAGTCGTTCTGGCCCACCTTCGCTGACACCTCAAAAGGTCCTTGCCACTGTAGTTGTAGCTTTTTGTAGCTTGTTGTGTCGAGTTGTAGCTTCTTCTTATTGTAATTACTCTTCGGGTCTGTCCAGTCAGTTGTTGTTTCTCTTGTAATTAATCATTAAGAATGTTTTCTCTTTATTCCTTTAAAAACAAAATCTAAACAAAGAAGTGACTGTGGTGAGACGAACAAAGCTAAAAACAAAGGATTTCTATACTCACCAATAGATGGTTGCATAGATGTACTCATGCAAGTATCGGTGAGTACAGAAATCCTTTTTTTTAAACTGTATTCCTTTATTTTTCTTTCTCACTCTCTCTCTTTCTCTGTCTCTTTATTTCGCTCTCTCTATCTCTCTCTCTCTTCCTCTCTCGCTCTCTCTTCCTCTCTCGCTCTCTCTCCCTCTCTCGCTCACTCTCCCTCATCTTCTCTCTCTCTCTCTCTCTCTCTCTCTTCTCTCTCTCTCTCTCTCTCTCTCTCTCTTCTCTCTCTTCTCTCTCCTCTCTCTCTTTGTTTGAAAAGGGTGGTGGGTGGGGGTATCGTTGCGGTGTTTTCTCACTGTAGTTGATCTCTCGTTTTCTTACCAGTGTGACCTTATTCTCTGGACCTACGGATGGCTTGTTATCTTCATCTAATACCCTGCATCTTTTGACGTTCTATAAATGAATCATTTAGATTCTTTGGAACTGTGGAAAGCTATCGGGACCTACAGTCAGTGATGATTGATACAAGTTATCAGTCTGCTGATGGATGTATCTGTTTTATCCTGAAGGGACTCCATTCCTACTCATTTCCCAGACACGATATTTCAGGCGTATACATTAGATACATACTTCCAATGTCTACTTTGCTTACTAGAGCTACCGAGCTAGCCGATTGTATCGGATGAATTATTGTAAATATATACTTAAAAATTTAACCCAACCAGGGATCACAACCTGATTCTTTTAAACTACGGATGTAGTATTGTCTTGGCAGTGTAATCTGAATGTTAAAGCCTTGCCAGATCTGAGAAGGTGATTGGAACTGATTTCACGAGCAGACTTTGCCTTTAACTAGCTCATTTTCTTGCTGTGCCATCCTGCACTATAGATGGCGACGAACCCCAGTGTCAGAGATGATTGATACAAGTTAATAGTCGACTGATGGACGCATGGGTTATCCCCGGCAGGTACTTGGTGCACGTTACTCTCACAGACCACAGATTAGGGTGTGTATTAGTTAGATACTTTGAATGGCTACGTTACTTATTTTGAGCTAGCAAGCTGCCTGAGCTTTCCGAGGGATTGCATCGTATCTATGGATTAGACTTCAGAACAAACGAACCATGATAAGTGTTGTGCGTGGTGTCTGGTTTTCCCTTGCGTGAGTTACTCTGCAGGAGGTCTGCATGCCCAAGTGAGTGAATCCTTTCTGTGGATTAGACTTCAGAACAAACGAACCAGATAGTAGGGCGGCCTGATTCATTTAACGTACGGATGTCTGAATATCTTGGTCGTGTACTTTGAATCTTCTGATCTATAAACCACTGTATTCCCCAGCGTCACCCATGACTGATACAAGTTATCTGTCCGCTGATGAAAGTGTCGGATTTACCGGGATATATTCGTATTCATTTCAGAACAAACGAGCGAGATAGTAGGGCCTGATTCATTTAAAGTACGGACGTCTGATTATCTTGGTCGTGTAATTTGAATCTTCTGAACTATAAACCGCTTATTCAGTTCTTGCTTGTGTAACTACGTTCTTTCAAACCTTCGAAGGCTATATGGACCCCAGCTTCTGCGATGACTTATACAAGTTATCTGCCCGTTGATTAAAGTATCGGATATACCCAGAAGGGATTACATTCGTATTCATTTCACAAACCAGGTATTTTGTTTTTGTGCTGCATCGATGCATGCATACTTTGAGTGATGCATTTAATTACCGTAACCCAGGTTGGTAGCCGATCCTTCCAAATGAAGGAGTAATGTTGATTAGTGATGAGACTAAACGAACTAGAAGCCGCTATTATCTTGTGCTTGAAGTAGGCGTTTTCTTCATGTGCGTCCAAAGTCTTAATATCCTACCTGGACGTCTAAAGTTATATAAATTCACTCTTAGTTTAATTTGTAGGAAATGTGCTCCTTCTACTTGGCTGGATCCCTGGGATAAGCTGCTTTGTGGACAAGCACTGAAGCTGAGAGCTCGAGGGATGGGGTGGAAGGCTCATTGGCCGGAGTGGGTGGTGATGTGAGGGAGGTGGGTGGTAATGATGATAGCAGACGTACGCAGTGCTTAAAAGGATCGGCATGCACTTTAAACCCCATAAACAAGCACGTTGAGCCAATTGCTGGAACTCACGCTACAGAAAAGTGATTTATTATTATTGTTATTATTAGTAGTGGTAGTAGTAGGAGTAGTATTATGGGGTGGAGGTGGGAGGGATATGCTTTTAAAAACTATCATACGGGAGTATAGCGTTTGCACTTGAATCCCTGAATCATCAATGTTTCACTGTCAGCCAGAATGCCATGTCCATCCCTAAAAGCAATTTCTCTAAAAATTGAGTCCACGAATAAAAGACCCAAACCAACTTATTTCACACCAGAGCTGCACAGCAATCTTCTCCCGAAATATGCCTATCAAAGCGGAAATCCGAACCCCGTCATTTTCAAACCAGAACCGCAACAGCAATCTTACCATCTTGCAAGGTCATCCTAACCTGTGAGTACGGTCATGTCACAAATTATGCGTCTGGAACGTTGGGAAACCTAAGTGAACATCACAAGGCAGAGTGCGGAAAAGCTAAGACAATATTTTTCCAACGAAAATTATGAACATAGAAAGTCGTCACCCAACATAGCTTTTTATATTTAGTCAAGTTTTGACTAAATATTTTAACATCGAGGGGGAATCGAAACGAGTGTCGTGGTGTATGTGCGTGTGTGTGTGCGTGTGTGTGTGTGTGTGTCTGTGTGTGTGTGTAGAGCGATTCAGACTAAACTACTGGACCGATCTTTATGAAATTTGACATGAGAGTTCCTGGGTATGAAATCCCCATACGTTTTTTCATTTTTTTGATAAATGTCTTTGATGACGTCATATCCGGTTTTTCGTGAAAGTTGAGGCGGCACTGTCACGCCTTCATTTTTCAACCAAATTGGTTGAAATTTTGGTCAAGTAATCTTCGACGAAGCCCGGACTTCGGTATTGCATTTCAGCTTGGTGGCTTAAAAATTAATTAATGACTTTGGTCATTAAAAATCTGAAAATTGTAAAAAAAAATAAAAATTTATAAAACGATCCAAATTTACGTTTATCTTATTTTCCATCATTTGCTGATTCCAAAAACATATAAATATGTTATATTCGAATTAAAAACAAGCTCTGAAAATTAAATATATAAAAATTATTATCAAAATTAAATTGTCCAAATCAATTTAAAAACACTTTCATCTTATTCCTTGTCGGTTCCTGATTCCAAAAACATATAGATATGATATGTTTGGATTAAAAACACGCTCAGAAAGTTAAAACAAAGAGAGGTACAGAAAAGCGTGCTATCCTTCTTAGCGCAACTACTACCCCGCTCTTCTTGTCAATTTCACTGCCTTTGCCATGAGCGGTGGACTGACGATGCTACGAGTATACGGTCTTGCTGAAAAATGGCATTGCGTTCAGTTTCATTCTGTGAGTTCGACAGCTACTTGACTAAATATTGTATTTTCGCCTTACGCGACTTGTTTATTATATAAACAATTTGACACGCCTTTGATCGTTTGCAAAACAGGTTTCTCTGCAATTTCTGACAGCATATTAATTTGGCTCTTGTTTACGTTTAGGAACATTATCCATGAATTTGTCTCCCCCTCCTCACATATATTCCCCAACAAAAACTTAAGGAAAAAGAGAAAAATAAAACAGAAAAAAAACACACACCGTCAAACAGACGCATTCCTATTCAGAGACTTTTATACATTCTCGAATCTAAAACAAAAAAATGTTTGAAAAGAAGGTATTACCAGTTTCCTATAGCAAATGGTTTTGTGCGTTTGTGCTTTGTCGGACATTTTGATAACAACCAAGGAAAATGGAACATGCCGTTATTATCCCAATCAACCGCGACTATATTTCTGGACAACGAACTTCAAGGCGTATCTTGTGTCACACTTGATGTGTGATAAAGAAACAAAGCTGGGTTTGTGGTGCCTGAGCTAATGTAATGGAAAACCGACTTTATTTTTGAAGATGACAGGATTAGAAGTTGTTTGAGAAGGCTTTGTTAGGCTTGTTGTTTGTGGCTTTTCCTTTGTTTTTATCGTTTGTGTTTTACAAGTGTGTGCGTGTGTGTGTGTGGGGGGGAATGCGTGTATGTTTGTAATGTGTGTATGTGTGTGTGTGTGTGTGTGTGTGTGTGTTTGTGTGTATGTATGTGTGTTATGTGTATGTATGTGTGTCTGTGTGTTTGCACTTGCAAGTCTAAAAGGAATGCAATATTTTACTTTAAATCTAATCAAACAGTTTCATGTTTGTCTTTACTGAGCTGTGAGCTTATTAACCCCCTTCGTGTATAAACACTATCTTCTTCTTGTTCACTGTAAAAGCCTGTAACAATTGATTTGTAGCTAAAAAAAATTCAACGTTTTTGGTAGCCCGCTTCCTTCCCACTGTTTTGTGTGTTAATCGTCTATGTCTTGCTCCCGCCATTCTCATTTAAATCAGTTTATTTTTCATTAAAGCGTTTAATAACAAAAAAATCAAAAAGGTGCATTAGAACGACAACAAAAACATGTATGCATATCCCTCCGGCTTTACTTCAACCCCCCCCCCCCCCCCCCCACAGCGCCCTTAAAAAAAGAAAGAAAAGCTCATTTCAAATCTTTCCTCATTCAAATAAAAGAAAGAAATATAATAAATGGAAGAAACAAAATGAAAAAAGCACATCACAAAGAGGAAGTCAATACACTACAAAAAACAAAAACTAATCTAAGACAAATGAGGTGAACAAAAGAGACACACAAACAATAAAGTACGCGAACAAATCATTATTTGTTTTACGGACGTCAGGTTCGAAGCAATCCATCGTGCGGTGCGCGTGCTGTGTGGATGTTAGGGTGACTGCGTACCGTCCGTGCTGGACTGCAAACAATTCAGCGATTTGCACAGTGCGGCCAAACTATCATCGTTTATCATACGGCGACACCAACCTGCCATCCCACACCCGATCCTACTTCCTTCCTAGACCGGTCACGGGCACTTTTTGAAAAGAAAGCACCCGCCAACACACATATATACCCCACGCACATATCAATGTGCATACACAGACACACATACACACACACACACACACACATACACACACAGACACACACACACACACACACACACACACACACACACACACACACACACACACACACACACACACATACACACACACACGACTAAACGTTTTTCGAAAACAAAAACAGCAAACACTTCGAAGAAACGAATAAAACAAGAAATACATACATAAAAGATAATGAATACGTACTAATACGGAGGGATTGGAACAAAGGGAGGAACGAAGTTAGTCTGAGAATTGAAGGACATGAGAAAGAAAGCATGCCGATAAAAAGAAGGACAGATTAAAGAAAGAAGCAAGAAAGAAGGAAGAAGGAAAAACAACCTATGACCATCCTTCGTTGACCCCAAACAGTTCCTCGATTTTCACAGCGCAGCAAGCCAATCATCATTCATCACAAGAGGAAGCGAATCTGTCTCCCTAACCGTTTTTGTGCACTTATGAAACCACATCGTTGCAATTTTTAGAAGAAAAACTCAATTAGCAGAAAAGACAGTAAAAACAAACAAAAGCGCAAAAACGGGAATTCACTGAAAAAGATGGTTCCCTCCCCCCAAAATACATGAATGAATAAATACATAAATAAATAAATAAATGAATAAATAAACAAATAAATAAATGAATAAATAAAGACATAAATAAATAAATAAAGACATAAATAATAAATAAAGACATAAATAATTAAATAAACGAATACATAAAATACATACATTAAAAAATAAATAAATACATGAAAAATAAACAAATAGAAACATAGAAAAATAAGTCTTAGGAAGGAAGGAAGGACGGATGGAAGTTAGAGATAGAAAGGAGTGAAAGCCATATGAAAAGAAAATAAGCCATCAAGCACAGATTTGTTTGTTTGTTTGCTTAACGCCCAGCCGACCACGAAGGGCCATATCAGGGCGGTGCTGCTTTGACATATAACGTGCGCCACACACAAGACAGAAGTCGCAGCACAGGCTTCATGTCTCACCCAGTCACATTATTCTGACACCGGACCAACCAGTCCTAGCACTAACCCCATAATGCCAAACGCCAGGCGGAGCAGCCACTAGATTGCCAATTTTAAAGTCTTAGGTATGACCCGGCCGGGGTTCGAACCCACGACCTCCCAATCACGGGGCGGACGCCTTACCACTAGGCCAACCGTGCCGGTATCAAGCACAGATGAAATGAAAGAATGAGGTAGGGTGAAAAAACACCCGAAGGAAGGAAAGCAATAAGCAAGAAAGCAAGCATGCGAAGAAGGAAAGAATATAAAAAAAAAATTATAAAAAAAAACAGAAAGAGGAAAGAAATCGAACCATCCTTTGTGTACCCCCAAACGATTCTGCGATTTGCACAGCGCCGCCAAACAATCACCATCAATCATAGAGGCAAGGCAATCTGTCCCCTAACCGTTCACATGCACTGCTGAAACTCATCGCTGCAATTTTGAACGAGAGAACCAATCGCTCGATCGACCCCCTTTCGTAGTGGTATGGTGCTGTGTGGCGGGATTAGGGGGTGGGGGTGTTACTTCACCTGCTATAAAGCACCAAGGTGACATTGACAGGCGATGGTGCTAAATCAAACGTATGAAATGAGTGATGGTAATCAAAGACTATAATCTAGCCAAGGTTCTAGTTTCAAGAACGTCCATGTTCCATTTCAATGCTCGACTTGAAACTGGACGATCACCAACCGAACATTTTTCATTTCTAGAGATTATTTAATCATGGACGCAAGTGAAGTTTCAAAGCTGAAGCTTTCAACCGGTACAAGAAAGAATAGTAGGTTGTTTCTTTTTTGTAACATTTATTTTACGAAACTCAACCCTTCTTCAACGTTACGTGCTCCCGTTCCTAGAAACGATAGTCCACAGCCAGACACATTTTCCTAGACTTTCAGCGGACACACTTTCCTAGGACACAAAGTCCTGGACTATAGTTAGGGGTCGGACTTTAGGTCCTGGGGGACATCTTTTCCGAACAAATGACGAACAAATGACGAACAAATCGGACTCTCAGTCCGGAAAGTTATTCCTATCTCTACGCTCCTCTACGCACGTTCCAGCCTAGCAAGTAGGGACACCTTTTCCCCAGAAATATTACCCAGGGACTTATGTTCCTAGGACACGAAGTCTAGGGACACGTTTTCCTAGGATACAGAGTCCGCCGGACTTTGAAACAGGCAGACACTTAATTATTTCACACCGGTTGGCCAAACACTGTTGAATCCTACGACCCTTCACTATCCTCAGGTGATTTAAAAACAAACAAAAATAACAACTAAACAATCAAAAGGACCGAAAAGAAAAGAAAAAGACAAAAAAAACCGAACAGGATACGTATGTTTAAAATAGGACAGAGATAAGGTAAATATGGAATTAAAGCAGGAATACAGGAAAGCATAGAAGACAAGGTAAAACAAAAAACTTGACTAAATATAAAAAGACAAGGGGCAGAGGTGAACAAGTATGCCGCGAAGGAAGAAATGAACGAAAAAGAATGACAGAAACAAGAAAGGAAAGAACAGAAAACATCAGAAGACGTTCATTGGATTACCCCCAAACGATTCCTCGCTTTTTTCATCCAGGACACACAATTATCTTTAATCATAGAAGGCAGAAGGCCAGCCCTAACCAAGCAGTGTAAAAGCACTCCTAGAAAATCATTGGGTCTGGAGTTTAAAATAAAACAAGCCGCGTAAGTCGAAAATACAACATTCAGTCAAGTCAAGTCAAGTCAAGTATTTTATTGTTTTGGGCCCAGCTCAGTCGAACTCACAGAATGAAACTGAACGCACTGCATTTTTTCCGCAAGACCGTACACTCGTAGCATCGTCTGTCCACCGCTCGTGGCAAAGGCAATGAAATTAACAATCCAGAAAAGCGCGGTACGTAGCGGTTGCGCTGAGGAGGATAGCACGCTTTTCTGTATCTCTATTCTTTTTATATTTAGTCAAGTTTTGACTAAATATTTTAACATCGAGGGGGAATCGAAACGAGGGTCGTGGTGTATGTGCGTGTGTGCGTGCGTGTGTGCGTGCGTGTGTGTGTGTGTGTGTGTAGAGCGATTCAGACTAAACTACTGGACCGATCTTTATGAAATTTGACATGAGAGTTCCTGGGTATGAAATCCCCATACGTTTTTTTCATTTTTTTGATAAATGTCTTTGATGACGTCATATCCGGCTTTTCGTGAAAGTTGAGGCGGCACTGTCACGCCCTCATTTTTCAACCAAATTGGTTGAAATTTTGGTCAAGTAATCTTCGACAAAGCCCGGGGTTCGGTATTGCATTTCAGCTTGGTGGCTTAAAAATTAATTAATGACTTTGGTCATTAAAAATCTGAAAATTGTAAAAAAAAAATAAAAATTTATAAAACGATCCAAATTTACGTTTATCTTATTTTCCATCATTTGCTGATTCCAAAAACATATAAATATGTTATATTCGGATTAAAAACAAGCTCTGAAAATTAAATATATAAAAATTATTATCAAAATTAAATTGTCCAAATCAATTTAAAAACACTTTCATCTTATTCCTTGTCGGTTCCTGATTCCAAAAACATATAGATATGATATGTTTGGATTAAAAACACGCTCAGAAAGTTAAAACAAAGAGAGGTACAGAAAAGCGTGCTATCCTTCTTAGCGCAACTACTACCCCGCTCTTCTTGTCAATTTCACTGACAGCTACTTGACTAAATATTGTATTTTCGCCTTACGCGACTTGTTAACTTTCTGAGCGTGTTTTTAATATAAACATATCATATCTATATGTTTTTGGCATCAGGAACGGACAAGGAATAAGATGAAATTGTTTCTGAATCGATTTTGGAAAATTAATTTTAATCATAATTTTCATGTTTAATTTTCAGAGCTTGTTTGTAATCCAAATATAACATCTATCTATATATATATATACGACTTGTGTCTGTGTGTGTGTCTGTCTGTGTCTTCGCGATGCACGGCCAAAGTTATCGATTGTTCTGCTTCAAATTTGGTGGGCTTATTCACAGAGACCCCGGACACAACCTGATCGATGAGATATTTCAACACGTGCTCTCAGCGCGCAGCGCTGAACCGATTTTGTGCGCGCTGAACCGATTTTGGTTCCACCTCAGCTACCCGGGCCCCCATACCGACACACCAAAGCCAAAGTTCTCGGTGGATCTTTTTCAAATTTGGACACCGTATTCAGCTACACCCCGGACACAATATCATCGATGAGATATTTCAACACGTGCTCTCAGCGCGCAGCGCTGAACCGATTTTGGTTTTTGTGTTCATTTCACCATTCCCAGTAACTCTTCCTTATCTTCTCTTCTTCTCCATGTTTTCAGCGTTTACCTCCCTTCCTTCGTATGGTGCACTATAGTATGAGGGGGGCATCTTCGGATATTCCCGGCGTTCTGTTACTATTTTTAGAAGGTCACCGCAGTGTCCAGAACGTAAATTGGACCCGTAAATTATCCTCACTGTAAAAGTGCAAAGGTCGAATCAATTTATAGCCACTCGAAAAATACACTGTCATCTATCTCTCTATAGATACGGCTTCTCTGTGTTTGTGTGTGTGTGTGTGTGTGTGTGTGTGTGTGTGTGTGTGTGTGTGTGTGTGTGTGTGTGTGTGTGTGTCTCTATGTGAGCAACACCTGGGGATTGTTCAGTTCTGTTTGTGATGTGGTCTGGCGGCTTTTGTGTATTTGTATGTACTGGCCTTCCTTTGAAAAGCCATAACAGTCCAAAAGGGCTTACAGATATGCTCTAAATTGCTCAATCCTGTTTGAGTGGAGTTCGCCTCCAAAGGTGATTAACACGGTTACATTCGTCGACAAGGATGGGACTCGATATGGTCAGGAATGGCATTATGGCCACTGAATCATTTTCGTGCTGTTCCCATTCCACGAATCTGGGAGGGACCTAAGCTTGGCGGGTTCATTGTTCGGACCCGGCGAAGCCGGCGTACGGCTCTAAGTACTTCTTCCCGGCGAAGCCGGCTACCCGGCGAAGCGGGTATTCATCTAGTATGTATATGTTTTTGGAATCAGAAAATGACGAAGAATAAGATGAAATTGTTTTTGGATCGTTTAATGAAAAATAATTTTAATTACAAGTTTCCGATTTTTAATGACCAAACGCATTCAGCTGAAATGCAATACCAAAAACCGACCTTCGTCGAAGATTGTTTTGCCAAAATTTCAATCAATTTGATTGAAAAATGAGGGTGTGACAGTGCCGCCTCAACTTTTACAAAAAAAACGGATAAAATGTCCACCAAAATACCCGTGTGACCTGGAATAATAGGCCGTGAAAGGTGGATGCAGCGCCTATAGGCTGTTGATCTACTGGCCGATGTGAATGCGTGATATATTGTGTAAAAAATTCCATCTCACACGGCATTAACAGGTAGACATGCGCCTTGAGTCGCCTTGTGTGGTGAGATACGTGCGCGATATAAATCCTCGTAAATAAATAAATAGAATAAAATAAAATATGACGTCATCAAAGACATTTATCGAAAAAAAGAAAAACACATCCGGGGATATCATTCCCAGGAACTCTCAGGTCAAATTTCATTAAGATCGGTCCAGTAGTTTAGTCTGAATCGCTCTACACACACACACACACACACACACACACACAGACAGACAGACAGACAGACAGACACACACACACACACAGACACACATACACCACGACCCTCGTCTCGATTTCCCCTCTATGTTAAAACATTTAGTCAAAACTTGACTAAATGTAAAAAGAAGGAAGAAAGAGAGTAATGAAGGAAGGAGGGAAAAGGAAGGGGAGAAGAAAGGAAGGAAGGTAGGACGGAAGGAAGGAAGGAAGAAAGGAAGGAAGGAAGGAAGGAAGGAAGGAAGGAAGGAAGGAAGGAAGAAAGGAAGGAAGGAAGGAAGGAAGGGAAGAAGGAAGGAAGGAAGGAAGGAAGAAAGGAAGGAAGGGAAGAATGAATGAATGAATGAATGAATGAATGAATGAATGAAGGAAGGAAGGAACGATCGATTGGAAAGATGAGTACTCGAAAATGTTCAGTAAAATCAATCCATTCAGCCCCATTTGCCGTTTATTGGACCTGAGCATGCACAACAGACAAATAGTGATGTGCCAATTAAAGCAGTGGTTTACGTGTCTGTGTTTACCCAACAACAGAAAACCCATTAGGCATGCACTTTAATTGCGCAATTGGCTGAGGTGGCATTGCAGTTTGTTTATTATTCTTTTTGTTGTCGTTTACTACTCTCTTTGTTGCTAGGTTAGAGCACGCAAAACAATGACTTCGTGACAGAAACGTAATAAGGAAGCCCACTAAAGTCAATAAATGTCATTTGCACGAAGGCGATAAACTGTGTTTGCGTTAGAAGGCGCTCTGATGTTGAGGGACAACCGGGGCAGAAAAACCGCCAGCTTAAAACTGCAGTAAAAGAAGTACAGTGAGAATGAATGTAATCGAAACTGTTAATCAAAGTTGACAAATACTTTTCTTCACGCTCATACCGTTTTGAAATGCACCGTGCCAAGGCTGTTTGCCAGGGATAAGAGCACTCTTCTACTAGCTAGGATAAATACCATCATTCCACAGCCTGGACTTTTCCTGTGTAAAGTAGAAATTATGTTCAACAATGAATTGCGGGAATGCATAACAGTATAAGATACGAAAATCTGACAGACAAAGGGAAGCAAGCGCTCCAAATGCACACGGCATGTGTAATAGATTAAGTGAGAGTTATGCGGAACCTGGCTCCTGGCACCTGAGAGGATAACAAGCATTGAAATAAACAAGCGACTTTCATACTCTTGTATAAGATACGACATTTATTCAGAACCAACACAACAACACACTGAATCTGCACAGACAGTAGCCATGCAGGCTGTAGATTGGAAGTCAACCAAGTGTAAGAATGGTCGTATATTCCACGTTCATTCCTTGACGGATGTACAGTTTTCCCCGGAAATAGCACACCTTAAGGTGGAAGATACGTAAATATAGCTATTCTGATGGACACGTGGGGAAATTCGGGGGCTGTGATTGGATGGTCTCACACATCCCTTTTCCGATCATCAAATCATAATGCTACGGAAGTCGGCCATTTTTGCCAATACAATCCAAAAGCATATTGGCAATAACAAAGACGCATGGTTCCGGTTTCTTCCACGTGTATAAAGTACACGCATACCTCGCCAGGTTTGTTTATGTGACAAGTCGACAGACGATGCCATTTGCTTTGTGTGTGTTTTTGTTGTTGCTTAATGTACATGACATACATTACGTGTAAAATCCAGTTCTTTAACAGGCAACAAACCTTGCAAATTTCCAGAAGCTGCAATCTGAAGCGACATATCTCTGATTCTAGCAGACGATCTCTCCAATGTTTAACACAAAATCAGCAAATCTCCTGTCACATAGAACCGCCCATTGTATAGTGCAATGTTGAAATGAATTTACTGGTCTGAAACATTTGGTTGTTTCTTCTGAGACAATCCTTGTTCTCTTATCATCTACAGATTTACCGCAGTCTGCACCTAACAGAAGTCAGACTTTCGAACATACAATCTACGTAGGCAAGCATGATACGTCATGACGTCATATGATTCCTAGCATATTGACGTAATGCTAAGCATCCGGTTATCTCGAGTTTTCTCCGTAATACATGTCAGTGGGTTTTCTCTGTTCGGTTATTTCCGTGGCTTCATGCGGAAAGGGAACCGTCGTCTGCAATCAACGACATGGACCATTCTGGTACTTGTTGCTGACAAAAACATGATTTTAACACAGAATTTAATGTCAGAATAGCTATATAAACGCTATTGTGTTTTCATCGTAGCAATAGGGTCCGATATTTGGACTCGAACAAGTATAATGCGACTCGTCTTCGACTCGTCGGCATTATACGTGTCTCGTCTAAATATCGGGCCCTATTGCTACGCTGAAAACACAATAGCTGTTAATATAGCCAAAGCGTATATCTTCAATATCTTACTTTTTTGGCGAGTGTTCTTAAGCTTGAAATAAATCAGAACCGCTCCCACACTCCTCTTGTCACTTGTTAAGAAAAGATCATGGAAACTTTACCACCCAAAACTGTTGTTTTGTTTACAACTTTCGCTTGTAAATCTCCATGTACATTGTTATAAGCTTTATGCACGGTGACATATTACGCTTTGAAACGTAAAAAAAAAATAAAAATAAAAAAAAATAAAAGAAGGAAGAAGCCGTTTACTTGTTTAAATTCACGGGTAGATAATGGATAGCGTTTTTGCATAGTGATACATCAGTTTAAAACAAATGCATTTCCGACACAATGGTGTGCTGAAGCGTTTCTTTTACTAATGCTCTTGTCGAGGAACGATAACACGCAAACAGGGACGAATTCTTTCTCTTCTTTTTAATCGCGTAAAAAATATTGTTTAATCATGACGTTTCTTTTTCAATTATTTGTTCAAGAAATACGCATTTGTCAAGAATGTTCCGTCAGTCCCCCCAAAAAAGGGAAAACTAATTCGTTGTTGACTAGGAAGGAATCTTTTAAAATTACTTTGTGTATGAAGCTTTGTCTGCAATTGACCTTTTTGAGAAACAGGACCTCCGATGATGTCTGTATGCCACATACGCATGACTGTGTCCTTGTGCTAAACCGCCATAAGTATACATATCTATGAATGTCCCATTGATTATGATTGTGCGTCCGCCTCTCTGCTGTTAGATATGCTTCCTTTTGTGTCCGTTAAAAAAGCAAAAGAAAAACACAATTAAATGTAAGCAAAAAGGGAGACGGTAATCATACTCTATAGCTATTCAGTTCAGTCCACAACAAAAGACTTCATCAATCGCTGCGTTCGTTACAGATTTAAGAGACCACTTCTGGCCGCTTTCAGTCTTATTTTTCTTTAAATTCTTATATCAGTATACCATTAATGATAAATGTTCTAACCTGA
The DNA here is from genome assembly GCF_037325665.1 of Littorina saxatilis. Lineage (NCBI taxonomy): Eukaryota > Metazoa > Mollusca > Gastropoda > Littorinimorpha > Littorinidae > Littorina > Littorina saxatilis. The sequence continues at coordinate 15,251 of NW_027125905.1, forward strand.
AAACGGTATTTTCTCTCGCAGCTGACCCTCTGCGTACAAGAACAGTAATTGCAAGCGAAGGAGAACGTATTTTATGTCACCATCCTTAGCACTGTGTATCTTGTTTCTAAGAAGTACGGACATTTTTAGAACTTGTGTAGCTCTAACGTTTTGTGCGTAGCATAAAGGACAAAGCAGGTCAAGGCAGTTTTAGTCGATTATATGGCTTGGGATACTTATGAGAATGAAGATGAGACAGTTCTGACGAACCAAAAGTACCTCAGAAATATATACTTTTAAAGAAAACAAGATTTAAGAAATGTAGGGGTCGAAGCAAGGGGAATACAACATTGGAAGCAAACTATGCAGACACAGCCTTGCATATTACTTTCACATTCTCTCTAATGCCCACCCAAACATCTCAAATTCGACATACACGAACTTCCCATGTACGCCATCAAATTGTCAATAACTCACACCCACATATTCGAAAATAGAGCTGTCAATGAAAACCGTGCCAGTCAAAACAGACTTGTCATACAGACACTGGTTCTCTTGTCCGTCTATAGTTTCTAGTTCAGCAAGTACACAAAAGCAAGGTAATTTCGGACGTTGGAGGCACAAAGACGGAGACAAATTGAACAAATGCTGTACATTATGGCCATTGATCTGCGTCGTCCAAGTCACCAGCCTATTGCGTTTTCCCTCCGGTGTCTCAGCCTCGGCCTTTTAACAACCCTGTTTACACGGCCTTTTAGTGTAGGCTTTTAAAGTCAACATCTAGCATCGAACCCTGCACCGTCCCCCCCCCCTCCCCTTTCTCCCCCAACACCCTCAGATTGCTCCCTACTTTCTAACAATATGTGGCCCCAGCTCCGCACTTTCGACTAAATAATGTTGTGCAAATGTGTGCAGCAATTTCTTGCAGAAGATTGCCTGGTGCCATTCTCAGTTTTCTGAGTGTAGAATGTTCAATGAATTGTGACCCTCCACCACGAAATGAGTCGCATGTCACCTCGCGCGGTTCTGCGCTAGGCTTAATATAAGGCCACAAAAAAAATTGTCTGTTTCTGGTAACATGGCTAAAAAAAATAGGGTAGGTAGGTAGGGATTTTTTTTCTTTTTTTTCCCAAATGTAGACCAATAAAACTAACTTTAAAAATCGCGCAAAGAGACTGGATTCACTATACATAGAGACAAGACACTCAACACATTTACAAATCTGTGACAAAGACTGAAAGAGTATGACATGTTTTTCTTTGTTTACCTGGTCTGATATTTCCATGATGAAACAGAAAAGAAGACTTGAGACATCTTACATCTTGAGCTTGGACAAATGGGAACATTTTTTGAGTTTGGAAAAAAAACGTTTAGGGTCGGCGCCGAAATTTAGGGTGACCAGAAACAGACAATTTTTTTGTGTGTGCCTAAGTCCGGGGAGTGTCTGGTACCAGTGTGTGGGTCACCTTAGTCACAGGCTTATAACTCAAACAGTTTTTGCTCTTTTCTAAAACTGTTTTCACCACTGAATAGAGCATACAAATCTCGTTATGAAAATGTAAAAATATGAAAATCATGCAAAGGTGACATGCGACTCATTCCGTGGTGGAGGGTCACAATTTATTCTTCTCTTCCTTTCTCTCACCATAGCACACGCGAATTAAGATACAAGTTGCACACACACACACACACACACACACACACACACACACACACACACACACACACACACACACACACCGCACACAAACACACACACATTCCACCATCACAACAACAACACCACCAAAAACTACATCTCCAACAACAACAAAAACAGGCCAACAAACACAGAAAAATAAGTCTAACTTACTATCAACTTTTCGTTTGTGCAATGATTTAACGTGCAATAAATTTAAAAAATGTCACAAAAAAGACAGCAATTACTGTCCAAAACTGAGGAAAGCACGTGACACCACCATCGTATCTTGACACCGCACCAGGGGATAGTAGCTAGGATCTGGCCTTTAAATCATTGGGGCTTTTTCAATATATGTCGTGACGGTAACCACGGCGAATGGGGGCAGACTGATAGATTTGTGGCCGCCCCAAGATTGATGAAGCTGATCTGGTCGCTGCCTAG
>NW_027125906.1:0-22500 GCF_037325665.1 Littorina saxatilis
TTCGAGTCCAGATCTTGAGATATAATTAGTGGTCCTCTGCAGCGCAGCCACTGGCCCGTACAGCTTGTTGTGCAGGGACTCCGGCAATGGCCAGATTTCCTCTCTCAGCACCTGGTGGTTCCTGCAGTCTTGTAGGATGTGGGCCGTGTCCTGCTCTGCTTCTCCACAAGAACACATGGGGGAGGACACAACATGCAGCTTCTTGTGGAGATGCTGGTTAAGTCTGTTGTGTCCCGTTCTCAGGCGGAAGATGACCACCTGCTGTGGTCTGAATAGCAGGTGGTAGCTGTCCTGTGGCTGGGGCGTCCTGACTTAATGATGGTCTTCATCTCTGTCAGGCTCACAGGGTTCTCTTGCTCATCTTCTGCACCCAGCTTTGCCATCCTGTCCGCCGCTTCGTTTCCTTGTACACCACAGTGGGAGGGGATCCATTGCAGTACTGTCCTCAGGCTCTTGATGTTGTGTAGAGCGTGTTCCAGCTGAGGCAGTTTGCTACTGGTCATTGCTTGTAGTACTGACAGAGCGTCAGTCAGGAAGACCACCTGGTTGTCATGGTTGACTCTGTCGTTGATGGTGTATGCTGCATGGATCAGTGCTTGTACCTCAGCTCTGTAGTTTGTACAGTGGAGGCCTGTTGGTATAGCCTCTGCTTGCCACTCTCCACTGGGGTACTGGACATACACCCCCGCTCCTCCATTTTTGACGGCCTCTGTGGCTGACCCATCAGTATACACCCGTATCCATGCTTCTTGGGGGTACCTTTCTTCATGCATGGCAAGAGTCAGGGCTTTTTTTGTCACATTGCTCTGCTCGTCCTTTGTTGTGAGGTAGGGGACACTGGTCTGTATGTCCAGGTTTCCTTGTCTGTCTTCCCAGGGTGGGGCGTCAAGGGAGAAAGATGGTGGCTCCACTAGCTCTGGCATCTCTGTCTGATGTTTCTTCTGCAAAGCCCTTGCCTCAAGAGCGAAGCTTGATCTTTTCAGCCTGCCTAAGCACATCTTCTTGAGTCTGTCACTCATTGGATGGTCATGAGTGCACTGGTACTTGGTGGCTTGTACCATTGTTTTGCAGTCTCGCCTTTTGCTCAGTGGAGGAATGCCAGTCACCTGTTCCATCTTCTGTATGGGTGTTGATTTCATTGCGCCCGTGATGATTCTCAGCGCTTGGTTCTGTACTTTGTCTAGGGCCTGCTGGTGTGTCTTGGCTGTTGTTGCCCAAGAGCTTGATCCGTACTCGAGGTGCGGTCGTACAGTCCCCTGGTAGACTGATTTCAAGATCTTCTCGTTTGCACCCCAGTGTGATCCTGCCAGCTTCCGCATGATGTTTAGTTTTCTCCTGGCCTTTCCCTCTGCATTCATGATGTGTTGTTTCCAGGTCATGCGCTTGTCATAGGTGACCCCCAGGTATGTTTGCTGGTCTTCAAATTTCAGGGGTGTGTCACCCAAGGTCAGTTTGCCAGGTGTCGCTTTGGCAGAGAGTGTGAAGAGAGTGGCAGTGGTCTTCTCCCTGTTGATGGTCACACACCAGTCTTCCGCCCACGCTGCAACCTTTTCTAGGGCAAGTTGCATCCTGTAGGTTGCTGTGGTTGCATACTCTTCCGAGACCAGAGAACAAGGTCATCAGCATACAGTGCCGCTTGGACTCCCTTGGGCAACTCTGGTACCAGGTCGTTAATGAAGAGTATGAATAGCGTGGGGGAGAGTACTCCTCCCTGTGGAACTCCTTGGCGTAGTAGCACCTTTCGGACACAGTGACCGTCCACCAGCACTCTGGCCTTTCGGTTGTGCAGGTACGACTTGGTCCACTGGTACATGTTGCCTTTGACGCCGGAACGTAGGAGCTTCACAAGGAGTCCATCTTTCCAGACCTTGTCGAAGGCCTTCTGCAGGTCAATGAAAGTGGCCAGGGTGACCTTCTGGGCCTGGTAAGCATCCTCTATGACCTGGCTAAGGTGTGTTGTCTGGTCCTCCGTACTTCTGTGCTGTCGGAAGCCGGCTTGTTCTGGGACGATGATGCTTTCTGATTCCAGGTACAGCTGCAGGCGCTGGTTGACAATGCGCTCCATGGTTTTGCATACGCAGCTAGTCAGGCTGATGGGTCGGTAGCTCAGGGCTTTGGGCTTCCTTCCAGCACTGAGGTACCTGTCCCTGTCTCCAGCTGAGGTTGAAGATGCCCAGTAGTTTCTGGAGGGCCGAGTTGCCTATGTGTTGCAACATCTCATTCGTAATGTTGTCTGGACCTGGAGACTTCTTCTTTTTGAGCTTCTTGATGGCATTCTTCAGCTCGGCCATGGTGATGTTTTGTTGCATGGCATCCTGTACGTTTCTTTCTGTTCCTTTTGTAGAGGCAGGGGTATGGTGGTGTCGCTTTCTCCCCGATATGCTTGGGCGATAGCATTGGCAGCGGCTTTTCCAGTGAGTGTTCTTCCTTCCTCCTCCAGGGTGATCTTCTGTCCCTTGTTGCCCTCTTCATTCAGTGGTCTTGTAAGTTTCCAGAGCTTTGTTGTGTCTTTTTCCATATTCAGTCCATCCGTCTTTTCTCTCCAGCCTCTTCTCTTGCACTCTAGCTTTGTCTTCAGATGTTTTGCTTTGCTTTCTTGGAGTTTGATGTTGTTCTCCTGGCTAGGGTTCGTCTCTGCCTCTTCTCTCATTCTTGTGAGTGCATCGTGCGTCTTCTGCAGCTCATCGGACCAGTATGGGATGTAGTCCTTCCTCACTCCACGTGGGATGCTGTCCTTGGCTGCCTGGATTATGCTAGCATTGAACTCCTTTATCACGTTGTTGATGTTTCTCCCCTCTGTTTCTATGGCTCTGGTCAGCTCATTTGTTCGTATGTTGAACAGTCCCCACTTTGCCTTTTTGTAGTTCCATCTCGGGTGTTGTGGATGCTCAGATGCTGAGTCTCTACTGATGGTAAGGAGAACTGGGCGATGGTCGCTTCCACCCAGCTGTTCATCCACTTTTCTTGAGATGTTTTTGTGGATGTCATCCGTGCACAATGCCAGGTCTGGTGTTGTTGTTGAGTGTCAGCTGCGCGAGTAGAAGGTAGATGGATCTGTGGGGTCGTTGACAAGGATCAGGTGGTTGTCGTCCTGCCAAGATTCAATGTCTTCTCCTCGCCTGTCTAGTGTTTTATATCCCCAACTCTGGGACTGGCTATTAAAGTCTCCAGCGATGAGGAAGCCGCTGTCTGGGACCTGGATTGTGTCTAGCGACAGCATCTTGTCGTTGGGGCAGTAGTAGTTGACGATGTTCATCTTGCTGTCATTGGTCGTTATCTTGGCTTCTATGTACTCTGCTTCTTCCTTGTATCTGCTGGTTTCACTGGCATTTATGTTGTTCTTGACCAGAGTCATCACTCCTCCTTTCTTCCTCCCTTGTCGGTCACTCCTGAACACCTGTTACCCTCGGATCTTAAAGGGCTTCCCTTCTTGCAGGTGTGTTTCCTGAATGCAGCAGATGTTGATGCTGTTTTCATAGAGGAAGTGCTCTAATTCTTCCTTCTTATTGGATAACTCCTCTGCATTCCAATGCATGATGTTAATAGTGGGGTTGTCCTTGGCTCTGCTGTTTTTCCGGCCAGTCGCTTTCCTTTCTCGTCCCCTGGCTCCACAAGACGAGATGAAGGGACCTCCAGTAGCTGAGGGTGGACTCCTTCGAGGCGCGGAGCCCGGCGCTGCACCTGCCTGGTGGATCCTCACAGGGCGAGCACCATTACTGTCAATTCTGTCTCCAAGTGTCATAATGGCAGTTGATGCGTAGTGTTGTGGTTTGTTGGAGTGCGCCGTGCGGCCCAACACATACGTCTTCAGCACTCGAGGTTTCTGTCAGGGTTCCTCACCCTTAGCGCATGGCCCAAGGACCTGCCCTGTGAGCACAGGGTTGGTCCATATTAGTCTGGCCTCTACCCTTCGACCTGTCCAGCTTGGGAAGCCCTGCCAGGAGTTTACACTCCCGCTGGCATAGCTAGGGTCACCAAGACACGCAAACCACCACACCACGTTAAGGAATGGACCATGTGGTGGCACGTGTACAATAAGACAGACAGAAATACACGCAGACAAGAGAGAGAGAGAGAGAGAGAGAGAGAGAGAGAGAGAGAGAGAGAGAGAGAGAGAGAGAGAGAGAGAGAGAGAGAGAGAGAAAGACAGGCAGACAGAGAATCACACACACACACACACACACACACACACACACACACACACACACACACACACACACACCCACACACACACACACACATCCACACACACAAACACACACACACACACAAACCCACACACACACACACACAGAAACAGAGAGAAAGAGAGAGAGAGAGAGAGAGAGAGAGAGAGAGAGAGAGAGAGAGAGAGAGAGAGAGAGAGAGAGACAGAGACAGAGACAGAGACAGAGAGATGAGAGAGAGAGAATGAAAACAAGTTACAGACGAAGCCTGAGACATCTTAATGCTAGGAACACACCAGCAGGATTACCACCACAAAAATGACCACACGCACTGGATTACCGGCGGTGACATAACACCCCAGAAGACTTCTGCTTCTCCTTAATCACGCTTTTAAACAACGGCTCCTGCATTAGGCTTCCTTGCATATAATCTCAGCATGTGATCAGCAGTGTGCTGTGGCTGACACTGATGGATCTAACGCCGCCGATGATTGGCTTGCTTGCTTTTCACTGTCAGTGGCGGTGTAACGACAAAAATTATTGGTCTTGCTTCTTTGTCGTCGTGACAACGTCTCGACAACTGCTTCCTCTCTGCGCAGAAGAGTTTTTTTTTTCTTCTGACATGTCAAAGCTAGGGGCTTGGGTTGATGCATATTTGCATAATGTTTCGACGTAGATCTAATCGAGGAGAAAATGGTCTTTTTGCGCACATCGATTTCGCCGTAACTGTGTCGAATATTTGTTGGTTAGTACTAAATCGTGGGTAAGTATTCGTGAACTTTTAACTCTGGGTTTTGTACCGACCTCCCACACACAGACGCAGACACAGGCACAGGCACAGGCAGACAGACATACATACCAGACAGACAGACAGACACACACACACACACACACACACACACACACACACACACACACACACACAAGAAAGACTGACAGACTGACTGACACACAGATCCACAGACTGATCAACAGACTCACACACAGACACACACACACACACACACACACACACACACACACACACATAATTATACATAGACACACATATACACGCACACACATACACACACACACACACACACACACACACACACACACACACACACACATACATACACACACACACACACAAACGCGCGCATGCGCATGCGAGAAACAAGCTGTTTATCAGCTTTATTTGAGTTCGATGATTATATATTTTGTGTTCTAATGGCTTGCGCACACAAATGATGGCATGGAGCCGCTATTGCGACACAGCGCACACAGTTTATCTTCCTTATTTCACTTTCACTTTAATTTTAATCTCTATATTATTCTGTCTAAATTCAATTGCAGATTGAAAGTTCATCTCTCATTGTGACACAAATGGCGCTGGAAAAACAGAACCCATTTTCTCCTCCAACCTCGTTTAAACTGCACTTCAGTTTTCTGCCAAAGACGCCAATTTTTCAGTTTCTGAAGATGAAATCTAAGAAGAAGCGTAATGGCATTCGTGTCGTCTGAAAGCAATAATGGTAATGTGGAAAAGAAAGAAACCACAATAGTACTTGAATTGTTAAGTGTTTTCTTTTTCTTCTTCGAGGTTGTCTTAATTGTCCTTTCCTTTCTTCTTAAAACGCAGCTCTGTGCTTTTGATTTACTCAAGTTGAGCATAGTTTTGAACGCAATCTATCTCTATCTATCTATCTATCTATCTATCTATCTATCTATCTATCTATCTATCTATCTATCTATCTATCTATCTATCTATCTATCTATCTCCGGCACGGTTGGCCTAGTGGTAAGGCGTCCGCCCCGTGATCGGGAGGTCGTGGGTTCGACCCGGGTCATACCTAAGACTTTAAAATTGGCAATCTAGTGGCTGCTCCGCCTGGCGTCTGGCATTATGGGGTTAGTACTAGGACTGGTTGGTCCGGTGTCAGAATAATGTGACTGGGTGAGACATGAAGCCTGTGCTGCGACTTCTGTCTTGTGTGTGGCGCACATTATATGTCAAAGCAGAACCGCCCTGATATGGCCCTTCGTGGTCGACTGGGCATTAAGCAAACAAACAAACAAAAAATATATCTATCTATCTGTATTTATCTATCTATCTATCTATCTGTCTATCTGTCTATCTGTCTATCTATCTATTTATCTTTCACATTTGTTCAAGTCTTTATGGAAATGAAACCATTTTCTACACAAATGGAGATTGACGTGTTTGTGTCAAATCCTGTGATGCTGCCTTATTTTCCCACAGCTTCTGCTAAGGGAGACAAAGCAAACCAAGGCAGGTCACTGCTAATCCGTCTTACCCTGACACACAACACGTCCACGCTTGTATGTTCAAAGGAAATGTTTCCTCTGAAACAATAGCTGTCGAGAGTTCTAAAGTGCTTGTAGACAACGACACGAACACGCACTTCATTCCATGGAAGATTATCCAACATCCCTGCTAATTGCATGTTCACCTTCCATCATAGTCTAACCGCCCGCGGGCTGTACGTGCACGTATAGACAGTCCGTCAGAGACACGCAATCTTCCATGTAGATAACGCAATTTCCTTTTAGTGTCATCGCGGCTCGTCGACATTTTTCGCTGGCTGCGTCTTCCATCTGTGTCGTCACTTCCACAATACCTCGGTTGCATCCGGTGCTTATCATCAGTCGCGCAGTCGCGATAGCAACATCCACGTGCTGTCTTCTCAATCATTCTTGTCTGCTGTCGTTTTTGGCCTCTTGTTGGGATTGTGTGGCAAAATGAAGCGAGCTAACTGCTTCCGAGTTTGCTTGCAAAGTGCATGGCTGATGTTGGGGCAATTATGTTCTCATCTATCCTTGTCGAGATTCGCTTTTGTGTTCCTTGTCAGTTCAGGAGATTGCAGAGTGGTGTCAATTCGTGATGCAGCTTTCTGACTCAATTTGACCGTTCCGTTTAGACACTAAGCTCTCTCTGACCAGTGATTATGCAAAGATAAGTCACACAATTTGTATTAACTTAAAAAAAAAAGAAGCTATTATGATACGGTTGTCTTTCAAACGACTGTAGAGTGCACTGTGTCAGTCAAAATTGCATGTTTTCTGACTCAATTTGGTCGCAATAACTCGGACTGTAAGCTCTTTCTGACCACTGTTTATGTAAGGCTGATTTTAGTTAGTACATTTGAAATCTTTGAATTTGAAGCGAGTTCATCTCTAATGCACGATAATTGCTTGCTCAATTTGGCATTCCAACTCAGTCTGTCGGTTGTCCTGATTAGTGCATACGTCAAGCTAATAAAAATGTTGGGTAGATCCACATTCTCCTGCATGTTCTCTCTCTCTCTCTGTCTGTCTCTCTCTCTGTCTCTCTGTCTTTGTCTCTCTGTCTCTCTCTGTCTCTCTCTCTCTCTCTCTCGCTCCCTCTCTCTCTCTCTCAGTCTCTCTCTCTCTCTCTCTCGCTCTCTCTCTCTTTTTCTCTCTCTCTCTCTCTCTCTCTCTTCTCTCTCTTTCTTTCTCTCGCTCCCTCTTTCTCTATCTCTTCCCCCCCCCCCATCTGTTTAGAATTAAACACTTCCTCAACTGTCAAGCCAGGAATGTAATCTGTATTGCTCATATTCAGCCTGTTATTGGATAGACGTCCACTTTATAAGACCCGGCAAGTGATAATTCCTTAAAAGCCGCTTAATTTAGCCGATTATATAAAAGAGCGCTAAAAGTAGTCTCGCTCAAGTTAGATTATATGTATAAGTTACAGCTCCGTCCATCCATGGTATCGCCTTGATATTTTGTCGAGACTGGGTCAATGAATATGATGACGTCACTCGAGGCTCTCGTACTTTCATCAACAGGAATAAATGCTCAATCCGCTGTCTGTTCGCAACTGAACCTTGTTTTTTTCTTTAACTTTTTGGTTAACATTGAAACGGCAATAAAAAAGAGTGTTTCAGCTGTTTCAAAACACAGGCTTAGCTCCTTCTTTTGAGTTGCTTTTCAGTATAAAATGACACCGGAAGCGAACACATTGTTGCGTATACTGTCGTCACAAAAAGACGTCATGACAAAGTTACCCGCAAAGCGAAAGAGACTTTGACGTCATTTACTTTTGTTTGGAATTTTCCGTCTGTTCCTAGCTTGTCAGTGAAGACCTGACGTGAGTAAGCTTACCCTTTGCAGCTGTGAAATAATCAGTCTTGTGTCTCGGTCGTGTAGGTACAGAGTTTGCTTCTGCAATCATTGTGTTCGTGTTGATGACGGCTTCATAAGATTTCCATTTTCTTGTTTCTGCGGCTGCGCAAGTTATTTTGCCTAGGTCATGGCCGAACTTTAGGCCTACGGAGAAATATGTAGAGGTTACATGCCGAGTCTCAGTGATTATTAAAAATAATGGTCGAAGTTGGCGGATCATGAAAAATGCGAGCTTCAGCGAGCTTTTTCATGACCGCGAACTGAGACCATTATTTTTAATAATCACTGAGACGAGGTGTGTAACCTCTTTATTCCTCCTTTCTTCAGTTATTCAAAGAAAACAGGAGTTTTTGTGCGAAAGTTTGATCGAATCCGAATCACTCAACCAGTCAACCTGCGCAGGCGATCGATTAATGCGCGGTTGTATAGTTCCGTGCAAATCATTCCATTCTGTTAACACTTCTTGTCAGTTTCCCTGTTTTAGACTAAAATCAAGTACACAGATGTAGAGGTTACATGCCGAGTCTCAGTGATTATTAAAAATAATGGTCGAAGTTAGCGGATCATGAAAAATGCGAGCTTCAGCGAGCTTTTTCATGACCGCGAACTGAGACCATTATTTTTAATAATCACTGAGACGAGGTGTGTAACCTCTTTATTCCCCCTTTCTTCAGTTATTCAAAGAAAACAGGAGTTTTTGTGCGAAAGTTTGATCGAATCCGAATCACTCAACCAGTCAACCTGCGCAGGCGATCGATTAATGCGCGGTTGTATAGTTCCGTGCAAATCATTCCATTCTGTTAACACTTCTTGTCAGTTTCCCTGTTTTAGACTAAAATCAAGTACACAGATGTGCTTTTATTCTGCTGTGGCGGTAAAGGCAGATATTGTGTGTTCTGTTTATGTTTTAGTATCGCTTTAAGATAATGTTCTTTCGTCAAATGGGACTAGCAGACGAACTTTTGCACCCGTGTTCCAACGTTAATTACTGTATGAAGTTCAGTTTTCTGGGGAAAATAGTGTATGAAACCGCTTTATGTTGTTTAAATTGATGAGGTGTGTGCATTTGGTTGCGTGTGATCTGTTTATAAAATGAAATATTGTTGAAAACTGACCGTCGGATTGCAGTCAGTGTTGTCGAAGAAACTGCGTTAAAAGAAGGGGAACTACTCTTGTCGGCTAGAGTATGAGTTACTTGCCTTGGGAATTTGCTTGTGATGGTTGTGCACGGCAGATCTAGATTCAGAAAACAACAACACTCATGGATTTTATATGGAGATTCATGTGTTCAGGCCTGTAGTTGTTAATTTAAACGCGGTATGTTTGTATTGTTTGCTCCAGAGATGTATACTTCGTACGTATAGAGCGTTCGGAACTTTTCAGTCGCAAAAGTAGTACCAAAACAGAACAGCTTCTCAACCCATTGCACTATCGAGGATTCAGGCTGTTGCTGGCTCGTTATTTGTTTGGTTGCTGGGTCATTATCGAAAAATAACTAGCTCTACAAGTTTACAGAGGTAAAGAAGCAGAGGGGGGAATAAATGCTGTTATTCTGCTGTGGCGGTAAAGGCAGATATTGTGTGTTCTGTTTATGTTTTAGTATCGTTTAGGAAAATGTTCTTTCGTCAAATGGGACTAGCAGACGAACTTTTGCACCCGTGTTCCAACGTTAATTACTGTATGAAGTTCAGTTTTCTGGGGAAAATAGTGTATGAAACCGCTTTATGTTGTTTAAATTGATGAGATGTGTGCATTTAGTTGCGTGTGATCTGTTTATAAAATGAAATATTGTTGAAAACTGACCGTCGGATTGCAGTCAGTGTTGTCGAAGAAACTGCGTTAAAAGAAGGGGAACTACTCTTGTCGGCAAGAGTATGAGTTACTTGCCTTGGGAATTTGCTTGTGATGAACGGTGTGTGCACGGCAGATCTAGACTCAGAAAACAACCTAACTCATGGATTTTATATGGAGATTCATGTGTTCAGGCCTGTAGTTGTTAATTTAAATGCGGTATGTTTGTATTGTTTGCTCCAGAGATGTATATTTCGTACGTATAGAGCGTTCGGAACTTTTCAGTCGCAAAAGTAGTACCAAAACAGAACAGCTTCTCAACCCATTGCACTATCGAGGATTCAGGCTGTTGCTGGCTCGTTATTTGTTTGGTTGCTGGGTCATTATCGAAAAATAACTAGCTCTACAAGTTTACAGAGGTAAAGAAGCAGAGGGGGGAATAACGCTGGATATTTTCTCCCTAGATTAACAGAGACAAAGAAGGGAAGTCATGCTGTATAAACTAAGGGATTCTACCTCTAAAGGCAAGGGTGGATTATCACAAAGGAATTCTGATGCATAAAATTATGACTGGATATGTACCCGAAACCATCATTTTGATCAAAGTTCTCTTTGAAGAATTAACACCACTTTATGAAATGGAAGACTCCTAGCTCTTCTTAAGATAGATCTATTTCAGTCTAGTCTAGTTGACTCATGTAGAAACCTCTGGAAAGGCACTTCCGAACGTTCTGCTGCAAGCTACCAGCACGGCTTCTTTTAAAAGCAAATACACATCCCATTTAATGAATTAGAATGAAAATAATCCTGATTGGTGTGTTCCCTTAAAACACACAAAAAACACGTACGTGTAGTACTTTCAAAATCGAACACATCGTTTCTGTGTGCCGTTAAGAACGGCGGACAAGACCACTTAATGTTCTGTATTATTTATGTATGTTTTTATCAAGGTTTGACTCACGCACCTCGATGTGCGTTTGCCTGTTGCGGGTGTAAATCTCCGCCATGTCGGCTTGAATCATTCATGCGCGTAATCGTTCTAACTTTCCCGGTACCCACAAAAATCAATGCACTCTACTATCACTGCATGTGCCTCGCAACTTGGGAGGAGAAGCAGGTTGAGAAAAGGGCTTGTATAGTGTGCTAACATACAAATACGGACCACTTGCGCGGTGTCTTGTGTCTCGAGAAGACGAGGTTCGACGATGATTACAAGAAAACTTGTTTATATAATGCTTTTTTCGCCGAACAAGTTATGGTATCAAGACGCCTTGGAAATATATACTTTGGACATCAAGATTTAACACCGAACACATATATTTCAATCAAGCACACACCAACTACTCCCCCAGTAAGACATTCTGCAAGAATAAGTACTGAGACGGCCGTTAAAGACTGCAAGAGAAAAACTACGAACGTTACATTTCAGATATGGATGAACATTACGGTCCACAATGAACTCTCTGCTTCCCAACGGTTAGCCTTTACCCTGGTGCGTACCCCTGAACGTGAACAAGATTTCTAGAATGACTAGTACTATACACTCTTCAAAAAAAGTTAAGGACCGGTTGAAAAAACGGATCTAATTATAAAAAAATGCCAACAATTTAAACATCGACATAATAATTAAAAGATTAATGTGTTTGAATTAACAAATGAACAATGAGTCTTGACCTAGAATTTTGTTTGGCAGGCAGAGTTATTTCCCTTTGTGGGATTTCTCAAAAGCTTCTGCATTTTGGAAAAAAAAGGCTGTTTTTTATAGCCCCATGAAATTTGCGGAACGCATGCCAGGCCAAAAGGTTGTGATGCACGTACTACAACAGGGTCCTGGCTATGAACATCGCTCACCAGCTTGTGTTTAAAGGTTGACACGCTGACACAATTATGCACAGTAGCAACATGCCCCCACGAAGAAAACTGAGCGATTTGGATCTTTCTTTCTTTATTTGGTGTTTAACGTCGTTTTCAACCACGAAGGTTATATCGCGACGGAGCGATTTGGATAGAGGAAGGGCAATAGGATGGCTACAAGACGATGTTGCTGCCAGGCAAGTGGCCCAGAGGCTTGCAGTGGCTCCCTCTGTCATCATCAGACTAAAACAGAGATTCCACGCAACTGGAAGAGTGCAGAAGCGACAACGTTCTGGTCGACCCAGAGTCACCACACAAAGAGAGGATCGCTTCATTCAGAGGCAGGCCATGCAACAAAGAATGGCTACGGCAAACAACATTAGGCAATGCCTACAAGCTACCACCAACACTGTTGTTAGTGGTCAGATGATCCGAAACCGCTTACACAACTTTGGCTTGCGTGCAAGGCGTCCAGTCCGAGGAACAACCCTGACTGCTAATCACCGAGCAGCTCGCCGAGCCTGGTGCACTCAACATGTGAGGTGTCAACGTCAGCAGTTGTTTACAGATGAGTCCCGCTTTTGCTTGGAACCTGCTGATGGTCGCATCCGAGTGTGGAGGCGTCGCGGAGAGCGCTTCGCAGAAGGCGCTGTTCTGGAACGACAGCGTTTTGGCGGAGGCTCTGTGATGGTTTGGGGAGGGATCAGCACACGTCTCAGGACACCTCTGTACCATGTAGTGGGCAACTTGACCGGTGTCCGCTACCAGAATGAGATCTTGCTACCCCTGGTCGTTCCAGCCCTCCATGCGATCGGCCCTCGTGCGATTCTTCAGGATGACAACGCACCTCCCCATCGCTCTGCAGCTGTAAAAACCTTCATCCAGCAGACCAGGGTCAACAGGATGCTGTGGCCAGCCAACAGCCCGGACCTGAACCCCATAGAGCACATGTGGGACGAGCTTTGTCGTCGGGTGCAGCAACATCACCCTCCTCCTGCCAATCTGGGTCAACTGCTGCAATGGCTCCAGCAGGAGTGGAATGGAGTTCCCAGAGCATTCATATGCAACCTGATCCACTCCATGCGCCAATGATGTGTTGAATACCCCCCGCGGGTTAGGGGGAGTCCCATATTGGTTGGTACTAGAAAGAATTTACCCGATGCTACCCAGCATGTCGTAAGAGGCGACTAACGGTTCTGTTTCTTCGCTTCTTTTGTCTTATTTCTGCCTTACCGGTCCTTTCACCTATATTTCCTTCCAAGAAAACTCTCCCTACTATTCCCTGCAGTTTTCCAATTCTTTTCTTGTTGTCTTATTTCTACCTGACTGGATCCATCACCTCTATTTCACTTACCAAAAGTCTTCTTTTCCACATCCTTATTTCTCTGCACCCCGCATGTCGTAAGAGGCGACTAACGGATTCTGTTTCTCCTTTTACCCTTGTTAAGTGGTTCTTGTATAGAATATAGTCAATGTTTGCAAAGATTTTAGTCAAGCAGTATGTAAGAAATGTTTAGTCCTTTGTACTGGAAACTTGCATTCCCCCAGTAAGGTCATATATTGTACTACGTTGCAAGCCCCTGGAGCACTTTTTTGATTAGTGCTTTTGTGAACAAGAAACACTTAACAAGTGGCTCTATCCCATCTCCCCTCTTTCCCTCGTCGCGATATAACCTTCGTGGTTGAAAACGACGTTAAACACCAAAGAAAGAAAGAAAGAAAGAAAGATGTGTTGAATGCCTGGCACACAACGGAGGGCACACGCGTTATTGACACTGATTCACATTGTTGTGAATTCCATTTTCGAGGGTTGTCACGTTTGACACACTCTAGCTAAATTGTCGCTGCCGCGTTCGATCTTTGCTTTGTTTGTCATTACTCCTTGGTTGTTAAATTATATATTTTTTTTAAATGAAAGAATTCGGTCTTCTCTGTTTTGTGTGGCGTGCGTGTAAAAAAAGTGATCCTTAACTTTTTTTGAAGAGTGTAAGTTCTACTTATTAGAAACTGAACGAGTTAACGCCTATTACCACCTGCCCGTGCGAACACCTTTCGAAAGCGACCACCTGCCAACAACGACTACTCTGAACGAACCCAGACGAGTTGCTCTTCTTTCCCCTTTCCATAGCGACCACCTGCCAACAACGACTACTCTGAACGAACCCAGACGAGTTGCTCTTCTTTCCCCTTTCCATAGCGACCACCTGTCTACAACGACTACTCTGAACGAACCCAGACGAGTTGCTCTTCTTTCCCCTTTCCATAGCGACCACCTGCCAACAACCACTACTCTGAACGAACCCAGACGAGTTGCTCTTCTTTCTCCTTTCCATAGCGACCACCTGCCAACAACCACTACTCTGAACGAACCCAGACGAGTTGCTCTTCTTTCCCCTTTCCATAGCGACCACCTGCCAACAACGACTACTCTGAACGAACCCAGACGAGTTGCTCTTCTTTCCCCTTTCCATAGCGACCACCTGCCAACAACGACTACTCTGAACGAACCCAGACGAGTTGCTCTTCTTTCCCCTTTCCATAGCGACCACCTGCCAACAACGACTACTCTGAACGAACCCAGACGAGTTGCTCTTCTTTCCCCTTTCCATAGCGACCACCTGCCAACAACGACTACTCTGAACGAACCCAGACGAGTTGTTCTTCTTTCCCCTTTCCATAGCGACCACCTGCCAACAACGACTACTCTGAACGAACCCAGACGAGTTGCTCTTCTTTCCCCTTTCCATAGCGACCACCTGCCAACAACCACTACTCTGAACGAACCCAGACGAGTTGCTCTTCTTTCCCCTTTCCATAGCGACCACCTGCCAACAACGACTACTCTGAACGAACCCAGACGAGTTGTTCTTCTTTCCCCTTTCGAAAGCGACCACCTGCCAACAACGACTACTCTGAACGAACCCAGACGAGTTGCTCTTCTTTCCCCTTTCCATAGCGACCACCTGCCAACAACGACTACTCTGAACGAACCCAGACGAGTTGTTCTTCTTTCCCCTTTCCATAGTGACCACCTGTCTATAACGACTACTTTTCCTCCACCCCCTGGGTGATCGTTATAGTATCTTGCATATTGGACACTGAACTTGCAAATAGTACTAATAAGCGTATCCTACCACCTGTACACACACCAAAACACAAATCTCAGCATCGATGTTCTCGTCCCACGCGCTTCATTCATAGTCTCACCTTATTTTGTAGTTATTTTTTTCTTTTCTTTTTTCATTTTATTAATTTTTAATTTTTTTTTTCTCTGTAAATCCTCCTGTTTTGATTAAGTTCCCCATACCCCCCTCCTACATTTTGTTCTTCTGGTTAATAATTGTGTTGTCCACCATCATGAAAACTTGTGTAACTTAGCATTGTTATGGTCACGTCAAATAAGCATCTGCTTGAGTTCGTGTCCTAGCTGCATTTTTGTCAATTGTTTCGTGTCACGTATTTTGAATAAAATTGTGTTTAAACCAAAACACAAATCCTGACTAATACATGTGTAATGGGATTTTTTAAAAATATTTCGCAAATTTGCGTTTGTGTCATATGCCTTGCTTTTGGACACTCCCCTTGCAAATACTAATAATACTTGTTTCGGATTCTTGTATTTTGCTCATAATGACTTAGTCGAAGGTGAAAGCGTTGTAGACGTTGTCTGAACTAGGATTAATTATCTGTTAATAAGATATTCACGTCGACTTGCTCTTCATCGACAGACAGACATTGACAGAGGCCTAATTACTTTTACCGAGATTATTTTCTCTCGCCTGGCTGACTCGCAGACTGTCTGACACCATCACTGGACATCCAATGAACCACTGACTCATAAGCCTACCTATATACTATGCCTGATTGATCCACGAATGAACTGACTGTGTTGAAGAAATGAAGGACAACTTTGTTTAATAATCGTATGTGCCAATAACACACTGAGAGCCATGGCAGTGACCTGTCTGTTTGTCTTCAGTCTCTCTTTGTCGTCGTCATCGTCGTCGTCGTCGTCGTCGTCGTCGTTGTTGTTTTTGTTGTTGGTGTTATTGAATATGTTACTCTCTTCTTCTCTTTTTTTTACTTCTTTATCTGCAGATCCATTCATTCGAAGATCTGTTACTGCTACGCCGGAAAAGTTTTAAAAAAAGAAAGAGAGAAAGAGAGAGAGAAAGAGAGAGAGAGAGAGAGAGAGAGAGAGAGAGAGAGAGAGAGAGAGAGAGAGAGAGGGGAGGAAGAGAGAGAAGGAGAGAGAGAGAGAGAGAGAGAGAGAGAGAGAGAGAGAGAGAGAGAGAGAGAGAGGATGAGCGGAGAGACAGTGACAGACAAACAGACATGCAGACAAGACGGACAGACAGACAGACAGACAGACAGACAGACAGACAGGCAGACAGACAGACAGGTAGATACACAGACACACAGACACACAGAGAAAGAGAGGCAGAGAGTATTCCGTACTCAATTTAAAAGCAGCTACATCAAGAAAGGCACGCCACTAAAATTCTCGACGCCAGAAAAATAGCTGCGGAACGGAGTCCCAACAACCCTAGCCCCTTGCAATTACGGCAGGAATTAAGACCGCTCAATCAAACGCAGTCACTCACAAAATCGACTAAGACATCCATCTTCATCCTGAAATCCCAGGGTAACGATTGAAATTAAGACCGTTTTCAGCGTTTGGGTTCTTTGAGTGGCGAAAAAAACCCGGAGCCGTCAGTCGTTCATGCTGTTAGCTAGTTCTTTGTTCGATGTTAGAAAGCGATTCGGGTCCTATTGTTTAGTAGCAACGTGATTGCGTCCGTTGCATTTCGGATCAAGTTGCGCATGGTTACAAATGGCTATTGCGGGTTTTAAGTCGACAGTAAGGAAGATTTGTAGGGCTGTAGATCGTGGCTATAGTTCTGCCTGTGTCGAAAGTTCAGATGTAAGTTTAGTGCATGGAGTGAACTTGTAATTCTTTGGATTTATTTTCTTACTACTGTACATGCACACATTGTTTAAGTTTTTTGTTGTTGTTGTTTTTACATTTAGTCAAGTTTCGACTAAATGTTTTAACGTAGAGGGGGGAATCGAAACCAGGGTCGTGGTGTATATGTGCGTGCGTGTGTGTGTGTGTGTGTGTGTGTGTATCTAGAGCGATTCAGACTAAACTACTGGACCGATCTTTATGAAATTTGACATGAGAGTTCCTGGGTATGAAATCCCCGAACGTTTTTTTCATTTTTTTGATAAATGTACTTCGATGACGTCATATCCGGCTTTTCGTGAAAGTTGAGGCGGCACTGTCACGCCCTCATTTTTCAACCAAATTGGTTGAAATTTTGGTCAAGTAATCTTCGACGAAGCCCGGACTTCGGTATTGCATTTCAGCTTGGTGGCTTAAAAAATAATTTTATTTTACAGAAAAGCGTGCTATCCTTCTTAGCGCAACTACTACCTCGCTCTTCTTGTCAATTTCACTGCCTTTGCCATGAGCGGTGGACTGACGATGCTACGAGTATACGGTCTTGCTGAAAAATGGCATTGCGTTCAGTTTCATTCTGTGAGTTCGACAGCTACTTGACTAAATGTTGTATTTTCGCCTTACGCGACTTGTTTGTTTGTCTATTTGTCTATTTGTTCATCTTATTTAAGACAAAAACACAGAGAGAAACAAGTCGCGTAAGGCGAAATTACTACATTTAGTCAAGCTGTGGAACTCACAGAATGAAATTGAAGGTAGTCCGCCGCTAGTGCAAAAGGCAGTGAAAGTGACGAGCCTGTTTGGCGCGGTAGCGGTTGCGCTGTGCTTCATAGCACGCTTTACTGTACCTCTCTTCGTTTTAACTTTCTGAGCGTGTTTTTAATCCAAACATATCATATCTATATGTTTTTAGAATCAGGAACCGACAAGGAATAAGATGAAAGTGTTTTTAAATTGATTTCGAAAATTTAATTTTGATCATAATTTTTAATTTTTTTAATTTTCAGAGCTTGTTTTTAATCCAAATATAACATATTTATATGTTTTTGAAATCAGGAAATGATGAAGAATAAGATGAACGTAAATTTGAATCGTTTTATGCACAAAAAAATTACAATTTTAAATTTTTAATGACCAAAGTCATCAATTAATTGTTAAGCTACCAAACTGAAATGCAATACCGAAGTCCGGCCTTCGTCGGAGAGTACTTGGCCAAAATTTCAATCAATTTGATTGAAAAATGAGGGTGTGACAGTGCCGCCTCAACTTTTACAAAAAGCCGGATATGACGTCATCAAAGACATTTATCGAAAAAATGAAAACAATTTCCGGGGATATCATACCCAGGAACTCTCATGTCAAATTTCATAAAGATCGGTCCAGTAGTTTACTCTGAATCGCTCTACACACACGCACGCACACACACACACATACACACACACACATACACACATACACACACACACACACACACACACACACACACAGACACACATACACCACGAAACCTCGTCTCGATTCCCCCTCTATGTTAAAACATTTAGTCAAAACTTGACTAAATGTAAAAAGCAACCACAAACACGCACACTATTACGCACAAACTCGCAAAGATAGACCGACCGACCGACCGACAGACAGACAGAGACAGCCATACAGGACACACACACACACACACACACACATACATACACACACGCACACACACACACACACACACACACACACACACATACACACACACACACACACACACACACACACTCTCTCACACACACACACACACGCACACACACACACACACGATTAACAATCGCGCATGCCACGAGCTGATACTCAGAATCTGTGTATCGAGACAGAATCATCACAGTTGGATTGCGCACTGTTTTCACGTCAGATGCTATTGTTCAGGATTTTCCATTTGCAAATTGTGCTATTTTTCTGTTTTATAAATTTTATTTGCAGCGTCTTCAAATTTCCATCCATAATTTTTAAGGTGATGATTATTTTCTGTTCCATAAAACAGATGTTGCTTTTGATAGAAGTTGACATACCCATTATGACCATGTGTTTTATTTTTGCGTGTTTTGGCCCTTTCCATTACTTCTTTATTTTTTCTCCAGATTTTAAACAGTTGCTTTTTCTAGGAACGGGAACGAAAATGACAACGCCTACGACATCATTACGGTTCGAGACATGTTTTTTCAGAAACCCATTAACTTGCAGGCTGAGGTCGGGTCTTCTTCAAACTCAAGATCGCATGATCAAATTTCTTTCTTTTTTTGTTCATTTTACACCAGGAAGACTTCCTTTATTTTTGTTATTCCGTACACTCTTGTTAAACTTGCAGAAGATACAATTTCGTTTGAGAACACTCCTCGCTGTACTGTGAACAGATTGTCAACTCAGTCGGAAAATTGGCATAAAGTAAAACAGATGCTCCACTGTCATCTGACTCCAAGATATTACAGCACGTTGCTGCAGTTTTGTAGCATGTTTTAAATTTCCGCATACACGCATCTACAAAAGAAACGCGGAACTTACACAACCTGAGTAAGCATGAGCCACTCTGACACAGGTTTCATCAATCCTGATAAAATCAGACAAGATTTCTTCAATCTCAAAATAAAGTAGCTAGAAAAGGCTTCTTAATGTTTAGCTTAAACGTACACATTAATTGTTTCCTCAGCCAAAGACAGCTTTGACTGTTGAAAAGTAAACATACAACTGCATATTCACATTATTTTTCATTTGTGGATTGACATGCGTTGACTGTGAGTCGGTAAAATGTAGGCTAGCTTTCTTTTGATATCAAAAATGCCTAGATTACAATATGATTAACGTAAGAGAGAGAGAGAGAGAGAGAGAGAGAGAGAGAGAGAGAGAGAGAGAGAGAGAGAGAGAGAGAGAGAGAGAGAGAGAGAGAGAGACAGAGACAGAGACAGAGAGATAGGGGGTGGTGGGGTGGTACGCTTTTCCTTCTTCATTTTACTCTACGAAAAGGCATGTTTTAATTGTGCGCGCGAGAGTGCGTATGTGCGTGCACAGATTTTCATTCCACTATGACCCAGGTTTTGTTTGCAGTACACAACTTCTCAGAGACTTGACAAACTTTTCAGTCTTATTTGACGTAAACGAACACGTCTTTGTCCCGCCATATTGTTAAGACCGTTACGACATGACAAACTTTTCAGTCCTAATTGACGTAAACGAACGCGTCTTTGTACCGTCATGTTAAGACTGTCACCCGCAGGTATAGGTCTTCCACACAAACCGATTAATCGATCACGCACGATCCATTATCGAGAGGTGGTTGCGAGTGCAGATTGGACGGGTATTTTGTTTCTGCGCGCTTTGGCTTGCACTTGCATCACCTTCTGTATGGTGTAGGGACAAAGCGCGCAGCAACTCCTGACCCAGTCAAACTGAGTGCACGAACTCTTACATGCACCCAGCATTGATCGAGATACAGGTACCTTGCAATGATCGATTCCGTGTTTAGCTTAGAACAATGTCTGCACCTGTTTGCTCACTCAGTCGATGAATAGAAGGATACGCGCACATACTTAATCGTGAGGGCATCGGTTAAAAATAACAAACAAACTTTCGTGCTTGTGTTTTGTTGTTGTTCATAATTGCAGGCGCACCGGCGTTTTGTTCGAAAATACGCCTCTGACACGGAACAACGCCATAAAAGACTGAACTTGGGGACAACAACGAATTCTGATGAGCAGGGGCAAAATACAACTCATCAACATCGTGAGATAATTGGGGGCGAGATGGGAGGGGGCGAGATAGGAAGGGGCGAGATGAGAGAGGGCGAGTAGGGACGTCACCCTTGGAGATGTTGGGTCTAAACAGGTGTATGGGTAACAACATTCAAGACTGGCGTATGGATGTGTGTTTTTTGAAATTATCATGAAGGCCAAAAGGCCATAACCTAAATGTGTCTGTGCCTTGCTCATTACAATGACTGATTCTAAGAAAATGTCAAAGCTCTCACAATCACAGAATCTATGATGTCAAACGCGGGGCAACTTTTGGGGAGCAAAAGATAACTTGATATTTACAGCTTTTTCTCCTAATATGTTTAAATACATCGTCTGTCAGTGAGAGATGTTGTTGCAAGGCTGCAGACTTGTTGGGTATTTAGGAACTTGAGACTTATCTGCAAACAAAAGTTCATATGCACCAGTGTAGGAAATGTAACAGGCTCAGGAAGAGGTATGTCTGACAAGCACTGACACCGTACCGAGACACGCACAGACACACAGATCCACACACAGACACACACACACACACACACACACAGCCACACACGCACACAGACACACACGTACGCACGCACGCACGCACACACACACACACACACACACACACTGGCACACATACACACACCGGCACACACACTGGCACACACACACACCCACTGGCACACACACACACACACACACACTGGCACACACAATCATACACACACACACTGACACACACACACACACACAAAGACACACACACACACACAGACTGACACACGCACACACACACACACACACACACACACACACATAACCACGCCTTCCTACCCTCCCCTGCTCTCCATCACCGTCAGTACCCTCACCGTGGTTTTTTGTTCTCCTCCACTTCCCCCCTCCCCCTCCACCTACGTAAAAGGTTTCAACGAAACACTATTTCTCCACGTCAAAAAGGAAAGTAAAAGTGCCAGCACCACATTCATTCTGCTTGCGCCATTACCTCTCGTGTCTCTCACCACCACACCGTAACTGTATTAGTAAAATAGGCCAGGAGACGGCGACCGGAATGCACGTGCTCTCTTAAAGAACAGCGCGTTGTATGCCTTAACCAGTGACAAACTGCGCTTTTCTTTGCATTCCTAAAATAAGACTTGAGACGACGACCAAAACGTATGTGCGCATTCAAGAACAGCGCGTTTTGCGCCCTAATCGATAGTTTACCACGCTTTTCTTTTCAAAAATGAATCCATGCACGCAAAAGTTTGAAACAGCAGACAGCTTAGGTGTGATCGGATGGTGGCAATGCCTAAAGCGTTTATGACTCCGTTTTACACGCAGAAACAAAAACAATATAAAAACTGGGTTGTTGGAAAAAAAAGAAAGACAGACAGAAGAAAAATAGGTACAACTGGGTAAAAAGTGGTAGAGAAAGAAGAATGTGAACTGACTAGACAAATCACAGAAGGAATTGAAGGAAATCCGAACATGTGCTCTAGTCATTGTTGAGAATCATTCTTATATTGGTGCTGTAAAAAAGATTCTTTGGTAATGCATTCTGTTTGTGTGTGTGTGTGCTTGTTTTGAAACTGTAACTTTGGTACGGTAATTTGACAGAAGTTTTGCCTCTGTAGTTATTAACTACCTTAATAGATTAAATCATAACTGTGTTCCTCTCACACACATTGACACACACTGACACACACACACACACACACCTCCCTCACTCTCTCGTTCTCATCCCCCCTCCCCCCTTCTCTCTTCGCTCACTCTCCCCCCCCCCCCTCTCTTCCTCTCTCTCTATCTCTCTCTCGCATTCTCTTTG
>NW_027125906.1:25000-55319 GCF_037325665.1 Littorina saxatilis
CACACACACACACACACACACACACACACACACACACACACACACACAAAGTGAGAGCATTCGATCGTTTTTCAACTCCTTGCAGATGATAAACCTGTCATTTTAAATTCAGTGAACACACATTCTTATCACGGCAAGACACTCAAATAAACCTAAAAACACGAACAGCGACAACAGATCAGAAACAGTCAAAAGACACGAACTAATCCCGGTTCGATTACATCCACAATCACACAAAGCCTTGTAAAAACAAAGCAATCGAAAGTGCCCCAAATCCTCAGCCGTCCCTCACGAATACCTCTGTTGATCGGACCGCACAGGATTCTGAAATAAACTCTTGCTCAAACAATCCATTAGCCCTTGTGGAGTAGCGTTTGAAAACACAACGGCTAGATTAGCCTCTTCAGGCTCGCTTCGGGGCCTAACTTATCAGCTAACGAGTTTGCAGAAGACTCAGAGTAGTATCAGGGCTTTAGATAAAGTCTCCCACAGCACATCGACCGGTGTTGAGCAAAGGGACTGCCGATCGCACGGAGAATGACGACAGCGCTGATAACCAAGACAACTGGCATGATAACATGTTTTGATGACAACAGCTTGGGTCGGGCACGGAGGAATTGTCAGAATGACAGATACTTGCGGGTTGTCAGGAACAAACAAAAGCAAAGTCTGTGTGGACTTGAGACAGTGAACAGCCGTTGTCGGCGGAAACAACAGCAGAACCGTTATCAATTGCTGTTGCAATTGTTCCGATAATGAACGACCGTTGTCCGAAACAATGTTCAGCATAATCGTGATCAATTGCTGCTGCGAGGGTTTCATGTTTTGTCGTTTTACTGATTGACAGGTGTACACAATAGATAGTACACGTACATACACCCTTCCTATAATAAGATTGTGCTCATGTCAAGCCTTACCAACTGTTTACCAGCAGTTGAAGGAAAAAAATGACTAAAATTAAAATAAAATCGTCGAGGATTGTCAGCTAAGCAAATATTTATTCTGTTCAAGCGTTCCGCGCCGTACTACATAAAAAAAAACCTCATGCGACATTTCTCAGCGGTGTCATAATCGAAAGGGTTATTAAAGCGCGGGTTTGTTTGTGTGATTACACCCTGCTCGCTTTCCAAGTGTACTACTTTTACCAAAGAGGGTAGAAGCGTTTACCCTCCTGTCTCTTTACGTTATCGTTTTACTGAGGGGTTAGCACAGGGTCAACACATTTGGTGTTGGGATGGCGGATGAAGTGTTGTGGTGGTGGGGAGGGGGGGATGGGATGAGGTATGGTGACGCAGCAGAACTGTGATAAAAAGACGTAGGAACGGCAGAGAAAGGGCATACCAAAGACCTCTAGTTCTGTTGTTCTAGTAACCTTGCCTGAATAGCGGGTCGCCACAATTAGTGAAGCATCTCAAGGTCGCACTGCGGAGGGTCCCAAGCCCTACCTTGTCCAACCTGTAATGCCAATCTGTTCCGGCAGTGGCGATCTGTAGTTTCCAACGAATCTGTTGTCAGTTTTTCCCTTAAAGAAAAAAAAAAGATTATCACAAACTAGATTATTTTCTATGACACAAAGAAAGGAAGTGTTTGTGTTGACCTTTGTGTCAACATGACGACTTTTTAAGCCGCCTTTATGTTATAAAGGGGCTTTTAGATTTCACTTAGTCTGTTTGTGTGTTTGTTTGGTTGTTTGTGTGTTTGGTTGTTTGGTCGTTTGTTTGTCTGCAGCTAAGACTTGTATCCCTGGTACTCTGGTTCTTTTTCTTTTTTTTATATTTAGTCAAGTTTTGACTAAATATTTTAACATCGAGGGGGAATCGAAACGAGGGTCGTGGTGTATGTGCGTGTGTGTGTGCGTGCGTGTGTGCGTGTGTGCGTGTGTGTGTGTGTGTAGAGCGATTCAGACTAAACTACTGGACCGATCTTTATGAAATTTGACATGAGAGTTCCTGGGTATGAAATCCCCATACACTTTTTTCATTTTTTTGATAAATGTCTTTGATGACGTCATATCCGGCTTTTCGTGAAAGTTGAGGCGGCACTGTCACGCCCTCATTTTTCAACCAAATTGGTTGAAATTTTGGTCAAGTAATCTTCGACGAAGCCCGGGGTTCGGTATTGCATTTCAGCTTGGTGGCTTAAAAATTAATTAATGACTTTGGTCATTAAAAATCTGAAAATTGTAAAAAAAAATAAAAATTTATAAAACGATCCAAATTTACGTTTATCTTATTCTCCATCATTTGCTGATTCCAAAAACATATAAATATGTTATATTCGGATTAAAAACAAGCTCTGAAAATTAAATATATAAAAATTATTATCAAAATTAAATTGTCCAAATCAATTTAAAAACACTTTCATCTTATTCCTTGTCGGTTCCTGATTCCAAAAACATATAGATATGATATGTTTGGATTAAAAACACGCTCAGAAAGTTAAAACAAAGAGAGGTACAGAAAAGCGTGCTATCCTTCTTAGCGCAACTACTACCCCGCTCTTCTTGTCAATTTCACTGTCTTTGCCATGAGCGGTGGACTGACGATGCTACGAGTATACGGTCTTGCTGAAAAATGGCAGCTACTTGACTAAATATTGTATTTTCGCCTAACGCGACTTGTTTCTTTTTATATTGAACCCTTCTACAGGTTGGAGGTGTTCTTGACATCTAAAAATGTTTCTAGTTTGCGTTTCATTTGCCAGCAATAAAAGCAGACAACAAACTCTGTTTACAGAAATCGAATACTTCTGGCTACATTCCCGTTGCCATTGTCTGAGCCAAGTCTTGCAACCCTTGACATCTACACCGTACTGTTAAAAAGTTATGCCCACATCATGCAACAGCAAGGAAGCAGACCTGCCACTGGGACATGTAAACCTGTAACTCTTATAGCGAAAACAGTTTAGCTTTTCCCCATCCAAGACACATTCAGACTGGTACAGTGTATTCAGCAGACAAAACACAGTTACCTGATCACTCTATTGCACTTTTTACGTGCTCGTCTGACTACGATTCTTTCAGCTTGGAGCCTTCAGGAAGCTATTGTGCACCTGTCAACTTTGGCGCCACCCATTGTCACAATGTTTTCTTGTTTTTGCGCATCAGCATGAGACAAATCTAACAGAAGACACAATAACAGCCGAATTCGGAACTAATTGTATACCTGCTGTCCTTGATCAAAAGTCTGCCGTGTTTTACCTCGGCTGAATGCAGATGCACTCAAGACTGAGAAGAGGTCTCGCCTTCTTCTTCTTCTTCTCCTTCTTCTTCTGCGTTGTTGGGTCAAGAACGCCCCCTAATAATCGATTTTCTTACGAGAGGACTTTTACTTGTATGACCGTTCAACATCAACAACCGCAACAACAACAGCAACAACAACAGCAACAACGACAACAACAACAACAACAACAACATCAACATACACCAGCTGCCTTTGCATCTCTTCTGACTCCTATACTTGAACATGGTTACCTGAGATTCTTTGGCATCGAGCAAAATGCCTTTGTGGTAACAGTGCCGATAGCTGAGGAGCGGAAAACGCAAATACAACAACAGACAGAATGAAAGATTCCAAGTACCCGACTCAAAGTCTGTATTGACTTCTGTAGGTGCTACAGAAATACAACACTTCCAAGGATTCCATGTATCCGCCCTGCCTCCTATCCACTGTCAGCGCAGCCATCACCACAGAGATGGCTTTCTAGGAGTTGGTTATCTGTGGATAGTTGCAGGCTTTTGGCATCCGTGTGGTCACGGTACTGCAAGCAGGGCAAACAACAAGACAACTGCATCAAAGATTCCATGTAACTATAACCACCCAGTCCTTTCCGCTCACGGCGCCGCCATCTCTGGGGTGGCCTTCAAGGCTTTATCTTGGGAAGGCTAAACATAAACATAATTATTATATCATCTTTGTGGTGTCGGTACTAACTACAAGCAGAGAAAAACAAGACAACAGCCACAAGGATGATCTGCCCGGCCCTCACCGCCAACGACGCGATCACAGAGGTGGCTGTCTGGATGTTGTTTGTCTGGGGATAGCTTCAGGCGTTTAGCGTCTGTGTGGTCACGGTAGAACAAGCAGGAAAACGAAATAAACAACACAACACAGGCAGTGGTTCTATGTACCCACCCAATCCCCAATTAAGTACATGGCTGGACCTGGCGGGGAGGGGGGGGCTTCCAAAATGAAGAAGGGGTACAGGGAATGGCCAGGCGGGTGCATGGGCGGGGCAAGACCCTCCAGATGCTGTTGAAATTAGGCATTACAATTAAAAGGGGTAGTTTGGGTCTCTCGTTAACAACAAAAAGGGTACATATGCCGGGTAAGAGGGAGAGAGGGGGGGGGGCCTTCCGGAACCGAGACCGACCCCCCCCCCACACGCACACACACACTCAGTCTCACCATCCCTTTTATTGGCTGCACAGATGTCTTGCGTAGGGTGCAATATGTGTGTGGTAACGATGCTACAAACAAAGGCGAAGAAAGCATGTACCCGCCTAGCCCTTCCCGCCGCCGCTAATAACGCCGCCATCCCTGGCGATGCCTTCTGGGTGCTGTTTGTCTTGGGAAGGCTGGAGGCGCCCGACACAAGCAAACACACAGCACCGGGATGAACCACCCCGGCTCGCCAACAATGCACAATAACGGCGGCAAGGCGTCGACAGCAACTTGACCAAAAAGATTCTCTTCGTTCCTCCCGGCGATTAGCGGCGCTTCAGGAAAAACCTAAACAAACATGCCACGCTGTGTGAGTTATGCTTTAAAGGGAATGTACCAGGTTTGGCACTTGTTGTCATTGTTTTGTCACGGTGTTTTCGCCGCTGCAAGAGTGTGCCGTATGTCTGTTACCTCCAGCAAAGCTATTCGACGCTGAGAGCGTAAGGCAGTGGACTATCTTTATTTCTATTAAAGCTTCTTCTAATATTATCTTAAAACATAAAAAAAGGAAGTACATCAATACGGCTTAACCTTCACGTTCCTGCTCTACACATTGGTAAATTTGAATAATCAAGTCTTTGTTCCCTGGTTGTAGATATTAAGGCAAGACGTGAATGTACAAGCTCTGATCTCCATAAAAAAATAAAAAAATAAAAATAGGGCTTGACTTTTATGAATTAAGTAGACTTTGCATAAAGATATGCTGTACGTCAGGAAAAACCTAAACAAATATGGAACTAAGTAAAAGTTAGGTTAAAAGGGGAAATACCTGTAAGCATTAGTCGGGACGCTTCTGGTAGCCACGAGGAACTGTGACCCCTTGCTTTGAGTTTGCAGTGAAAACTGCAGGTAAAAATCGCTTGCAAGGAAATATCAGAAATGAAAAAATTAAAAGGCAGACAAAGGAGAAAAATGAAATAAAACAAACAAACCAAGAAAGATAGAAAAACTGCTTGCTAAAAAAACCTATCTACATAAAGAGGTACATTTTTTTTTAAACCTTAGGTTTTGATACACTACGAGTACATAATCTTGTTAAAATCCCTGCGATGCATGAAATCGACTCTTTTTCACGGAATCAGGAGACACATAATTCTGACCCCTGAGACATGGACAATATCCTAACTTGTATGTTCTTCTTCTTCTTTTTTTTTATTCATTTTCTCAATTCAAAATGTACATTTAGCGTTGTAACCAATGATCGTGCAGTAATTTCTAAAAAATAAAAGGTGTAAAAGCTTGCATTGAATACAACATCAGCAATTGCAAACTTACTGGCGGTCGATATAGACTCTTATAATAACCAGCGAAGCATTCTCATGCCAATGCTGTTCTTTTCAGAGCACATAGTTATCGCCGTCTGTCGCGAGATCTGGCGTAGCGTGTGAACCCATCAGCTGCAACGCGATTGGACGAGCAGGTGAACAACCTCGAACCGTATCTGAGAGAGTTTTTGAAGGAGCTAGAATCCCGTTCTGGAATTTTTGCAACAATGAAAAAACTGGTTTAGAGATCCCGGATGGCAAATAATGTTCGACCTCAGTTCAAAAAGCTTTTTTGAAGTGGCATGTGGATTTTGTTCGAGTTCTTTTGCGAGCCTTGTTAATGAATTTCTTGTGAGAGTTTTATGGATTTTTCCCCAGTAAATTTTAATGTTGCGTTTTGAATTCAGTGCCGGAAATGGATGGGATGATCAGAAAATGAGGCAGACCAAACACACACACACACGCACACACACACACACACATAGGTGGTTTTACAGTCATTTGGGGTCGGCTGTGTATCAAAATGCCATCTTGCTCAAAACACAGGCATTTGGGGTCTCTTTTGTTTTAAGTGTTAGAAAGTTTCTTAAAACTTCAATGAGCGTTAAATGCCATTTTAAAGTGTGAAAACTCATTTCAGGAGGTTATTACATAAAATGCAACCTCCAGCGTGATTTTTAGAAAAACAGACATTTGGGGACGATGTTTGCTGTACAGCAGTCAAATGGGGACGTATGTGTACAAAAAGTGCAGAGCTAGAATTATGTTATCGGTGCTATGAATGTTTTAGGTGTTAGAAAGTTTGTTAAAACTTCAATGAGCGTTAAATGCCATTCTAAAGTGTCAAAACTCATTTCAGGAGGTTATTACATAAAATGCAACCTCCAGCGTGATCTTTTAGAAACAAACAGGTATTTGGGGACGATGTTTGCTGACAAGCAGTGAAATGGGGACGTCCAAAAGTGCAGAGCTCCCGCAGAGCTATATGAATGGTTTCATCACATACATGGCGCTAGGCGACATATGTTGTGAAAAATTTTACAAATCACGTTTTTGCGCCCGATATTTTCTTGTCATCTCCAAAGTCAAGGGACAAACACGAAATTCCTTGACTTTTGGGGTAGCGCGACTCTGTTAATTTTAAGAATTAAAAAAAAAAAAATTCATTACTAGGATGTCCCATCGTTGGGAAATTCCGGTCGCTTCCTCCGAGTGGAAAGCTAGCAGTGACAGAGTCGCACTACCCCAAGTCAAGGGATCTATTAGTCCTGTTTCGCCGTTATCCCAATTCGCCCCCATCCCATTTTGGCGACATTTCTCAGGCCAAGTGTCATTTTACCACCATATCATGTACCATTAGCTCCACATCCCATTTTGGCGCAATCCCGTTTCGCCGTTAGCCCATTTCGCCCCCATCCCATTTTTGCGACATTTTACAGGCCAAGTGTCATTTTACCACCATGTCATGTACCATTAGCTCCACGTCCCATTTTGGCGCAATCCCGTTTGGCCGTTATCCCATTTTGCCCCCATCCCATTTTTGCGACATTTCATAGGCCATGTGTCATTTTACATGCCATTCTAAAGTGTCAAAACTCATTTCAGGAGGTTATTACATAAAATGCAACCTCCAGCGTGATTTTTTAGAAACAAACAGGTATTTGGGGACGATGTTTGCTGACAAGCAGTGAAATGGGGACGTCCAAAAGTGCAGAGCTCCCGCAGAGCTATATGAATGGTTTCATCACATACATGGCGCTAGGCGACATATGTTGTGAAAAATTTTACAAATCACGTTTTTGCGCCCGATATTTTCTTGTCATCTCCAAAGTCAAGGGACAAACACGAAATTCCTTGACTTTTGGGGTAGCGCGACTCTGTTAATTTTAAGAATTAAAAAAAAAAAAATTCATTACTAGGATGTCCCATCGTTGGAAAATTCCGGTCGCTTCCTGCGAGTGGAAAGCTAGCAGTGACAGAGTCGCACTACCCCAAGTCAAGGGATCTATTAGTCCTGTTTCGCCGTTATCCCAATTCGCCCCCATCCCATTTTGGCGACATTTCTCAGGCCAAGTGTCATTTTACCACCATATCATGTACCATTAGCTCCACATCCCATTTTGGCGCAATCCCGTTTCGCCGTTAGCCCATTTCGCCCCCAACCCATTTTTGCGACATTTTACAGGCCAAGTGTCATTTTACCACCATGTCATGTACCATTAGCTCCACGTCCCATTTTGGCGCAATCCCGTTTGGCCGTTATCCCATTTTGCCCCCATCCCATTTTTGCGACATTTCATAGGCCATGTGTCATTTTACATGCCATTCTAAAGTGTCAAAACTCATTTCAGGAGGTTATTACATAAAATGCAACCTCCAGCGTGATTTTTTAGAAACAAACAGGTATTTGGGGACGATGTTTGCTGTACAGCAGTGAAATGGGGACGTCCAAAAGTGCAGAGCTCCCGCAGAGCTATATGAATGGTTTCATCACATACATGGCGCTAGGCGACATATGTTGTGAAAAATTTTACAAATCACGTTTTTGCGCCCGATATTTTCTTGTCATCTCCAAAGTCAAGGGACAAACACGAAATTCCTTGACTTTTGGGGTAGCGCGACTCTGTTAATTTTAAGAATTAAAAAAAAAAAAAATTCATTACCAGGATGTCCCATCGTTGGGAAATTCCGGTCGCTTCCTCCGAGTGGAAAGCTAGCAGTGACAGAGTCGCACTACCCCAAGTCAAGGGATCTATTAGTCCTGTTTCGCCGTTATCCCAATTCTTCTCATCCCATTTTGACGACATTTCTCAGGCCAAGTGTCATTTTACCACCATATCATGTACCATTAGCTCCACATCCCATTTTGGCGCAATCCCGTTTCGCCGTTAGCCCATTTCGCCCCCATCCCATTTTTGCGACATTTTACAGGCCAAGTGTCATTTTACCACCATGTCATGTACCATTAGCTCCACGTCCCATTTTGGCGCAATCCCGTTTGGCCGTTATCCCATTTTGCCCCATCCCATTTTTGCGACATTTCATAGGCCATGTGTCATTTTACCACCGTGTCAAACCACTAGCGCCACATTCCATTTTGTCGCCATGCCGTTTTGCCGTCATCCCATTTTGCCGCCATCTCTATTTCGCGACATTTTGGATTGTGGCAAAAATGGAATTTGGCGTAAACGGAATGTCTTCCTAGTTGGTTTAAACAAAGTTTTATTCAGGATTTCTTCGCATGAACAGTTCAAAACACACAACTAGGACACGCACTCAAGCAAATGCTTATATCACGTGACCAGAACAGTACTAAATTACACACATTTTCGTAATGGTGGACATAACAACAATAAACCAGAAGAACAAATTGAAAGAATGGGGATGGGGAGCTAACTAGGAACAAAGGAATCTACAGAAGATAAAAAGAAAAGGGAGGGGGAGGAGGAAGAAAGTACTAACAACCACAAGGAGAGACTAGGACGAAAGCGCATAGGAAGAGAGCATCAAGTCTAAGACATGCAACATGTAAATTCAGGTAAATGTAACAATTTTTTATGGAAGGCAGTAATTGAATAACGCAGTATAGTAGTATAGTGAGGCTTGGCAAGAAGAATAAATAAAAAATGTGATGGCGGCCAAATGGGATGGTGTCAAAATGGGATGACGCGCTATTGTTATGACACGGTAGTAAAATGACGCTTGGCTTGTGAAATGTCGCGAAAATGGGATGGGGGATAAATGGAATACGGTGAAACGGCATGGCGGCCAAATGGGATATGGTGTCAAAATGGGATGTTGCGCTTTTGTTATGACATGTTAGTAAAATGCCCTGTCACGTAGTCTCAATCCAAATTGGAAATCCATAGCATCATCATTATAATCATCCTCATCTCATTAATCATTCAAAATTATAAATTTTATAAAATGACGCTTGGCTTGTGAAATGTCGCGAAAATGGGATGGGGCAAAAAATGGGACGGCGGCAAAAATGGGATTGCACCAAAATGGGATGTGGATCAGCCACTAGATTGCCAATTTTAAAGTCTTAGGTATGACCCGGTGTGACGTTTTTATCTTTCGCCGTGTTGATATTTCGATTTTCGGCCTCGTTGATCTAGTATAAACTCTACACTGAACAAAAAACAAGTCGCGTAAGGCGAAAATACAATATTTAGTCAAGTAGCTGTCGAACTCATAGAATGAAACTGAACGCAACGCAACGCAGCAAGACCGTATACTCGTAGCATCGTCACTCCACCGCCCGTGGCAAAGGCAGTGCACGTGGAATTGACAAGAAGAGCGGGGTATTCGTTGCGCTGAGAAGGATAGCACGCTTTTCTGTACCTCTCTTCGTTTTAACTTTCTGAGCGTGTTTTTAATCCAAACATATCATATCTATATATTTTTGGAATCAGGAACCGACAAGGAATAAGATGAAAGTGTTTTTAAATTGATTTCGAAAAAGAAATTTGATAATAATTTTTATATATTTAATTTTCAGAGCTTGTTTTTAATCCGAATATAACATATTTATATGTTTTTGGAATCAGCAAATGATGGAGAATAAGATAAACGTAAATTTGGATCGTTTTATAAATTTTTATTTTTTTTTACAATTTTTAGATTTTTAATGACCAAAGTCATTAATTAATTTTTAAGCCACCAAGCTGAAATGCAATACCGAACCCCGGGCTTTGTCGAAGAGTACGTGACCAAAATTTCAACCAATTTGGTTGAAAAATGAGGGCGTGACAGTGCCGCCTCAACTTTCACGAAAAGCCGGATATGACGTCATCAAAGACATTTATCAAAAAAATGAAAAAAACGTTCGGGGATTTCATACCCAGGAACTCTCATGTCAAATTTCATGAAGATCGGTCCAGTAGTTTAGTCTGAATCGCTCTACACACACACACACACACACACACGCACACACGCACGCACGCACACACACACGCACATACACCACGACCCTCGTTTCGATTCCCCCTCGATGTTAAAATATTTAGTCAAAACTTGACTAAATATAAAAACACCCTTCGATAGTACTGATGAGCGACCTTGTGTACCTTACATTCATGGGGCCAAATTTGTCCAACCAATTATTTTATTTAACTTAGAAATTTGATTCATCCTAAAATGTTTCCCTTCTTACTCAAGGGACGTAACCACTCGGTACACGTTTTCGAAGAATTCGATTTTGGGAGTGAAATCTATTTAATTTCACAACCAATTTTCTTCACATGCAAGAAACTGACATGCTTTTCGTCCATAAATAATTTCCTTTCTTAATTTTACCAGGAAACAACATTTCAGTCTCGAGTAAATATCGAGGGGGAAATATGTACACAGGCGAAGGATGAAATCGTTACACCGGCCGAGGTTCGAACCCACGACCTCCCGATCACGGGGCGGACGCCTTACCACTAGGCTAACCGTGCCGGTTTACCCTTGAGTGACAGACGGACAGACAAAAGAATATACAGACAGACCGTAATTAACACAAACACACACACTCAGCAGAGCAAAGCGGTATGACACACACACTCAGCAGAGCAAGGCAGTATAACACAAACACTGAGTCTGATTTATGAGAATGAGAATGAGGGAGAGAGAATTGTATTGAATTGAATTGAATTAAATTGAATTGAATTGATCTTTATCTTAACACAAACAGAATAAGAAATGCTAAAATGCTCTCTTTTTCATCCCGCAGACAGTCAAAATTCTAATCAAAAACAAGGAAAGAGATAGAAATAAAAGGAACAGTTATGACAGCTTTACAGACAGACAGACAGACAGACAGACAGAAAGAGAGACAAACAAGTCGCGTAAGGCGAAAATACAATATTTAGTCAAGTAGCTGCCATTTTTCAGCAAGACCGTATGCTCGTAGCATCGTCAGTCCACCGCTCATGGCAAAGGCAGTGAAATTGACAAGAAGAGCGGGGTAGTAGTTGCGCTAAGAAGGATAGCACGCTTTTCTGTACCTCTCTTTGTTTTAACTTTCTGAGCGTGTTTTTAATCCAAACATATCATATCTATATGTTTTTGGAATCAGGAACCGACAAGGAATAAGATGAAAGTGTTTTTAAATTGATTTGGACAATTTAATTTTGATAATAATTTTTATATATTTAATTTTCAGAGCTTGTTTTTAATCCGAATATAACATATTTATATGTTTTTGGAATCAGCAAATGATGGAGAATAAAATAAACGTAAATTTGGATCGTTTTATAAATTTTTATTTTTTTTTACAATTTTCCGATTTTTAATGACCAAAGTCATTAATTAATTTTTAAGCCACCTAGCTGAAATGCAATACCGAACCCCGGGCTTCGTCGAAGATTACTTGACCAAAATTTCAACCAATTTGGGTGAAAAATGAGGGCGTGACAGTGCCGCCTCAACTTTCACGAAAAGCCGGATATGACGTCATCAAAGACATTTATCAAAAAAATGAAAAAAACGTATGGGGATTTCATACCCAGGAACTCTCATGTCAAATTTCATAAAGATCGGTCCAGTAGTTTAGTCTGAATCGCTCTACACACACACACACACGCACACACGCACACACGCACACACACACACACGCACATACACCACGACCCTCGTTTCGATTCCCCCTCGATGTTAAAATATTTAGTCAAAACTTGACTAAATATAAAAAGAAACAAACAGACAGACAGACAGAGAGAGAGAGAGAGAGAGCCAGAGAAAGAGAGAGACAGAGAAACAGAGACATAGAGAGAAAGATAAACAGACACACAGACACCGACAGAAAAGTTGTGTGAAGAGCAGCTCAGCAGAATTTGTCTTACATTTTGGAAAGTTTTCTGACGATTTGGACGTGAAAACGAGACTGAACCCATGCAATAATTTTTTCAAAACTGCTCCGAAACTATCCCAAAATCAAGTAATTAAATGACATGTTGTTACTGTACGATAACTAAATCTTTCAATCAATCAATCAATATGAGGCTTATATCGCGCGTATTCCGTGGGTACAGTTCTAAGCGCAGGGATTTATTTATTTTTTATTTTATTTTTATTTTATGCAATTTATATCGCGCACATATTCAAGGCGCAGGGATTTATTTATGCCGTGTGAGATGGAATTTTTTTACACAATACATCACGCATTCACATCGGCCAGCAGATTGCAGCCATTTCGGCGCATATCCTACTTTTCACGGCCTATTATTCCAAGTCACACGGGTATTTTGGTGGACATTTTTATATATGCCTATACAATTTTGCCAGGAAAGACCCTTTTGTCAATCGTGGGATCTTTAACGTGCACACCCCAATGTAGTGTACACGAAGGGACCTCGGTTTTTCGTCTCATCCGAAAGACTAGCACTTGAACCCACCACCTAGGTTAGGAAAGGGGGGAGAAAATTGCTAACGCCCTGACCCAGGGTCGAACTCGCAACCTCTCGCTTCCGAGCGCAAGTGCGTTACCACTCGGACACCCACCCTAACCCTAACTAAGTCTTTCCGATGTATTGTCATTCTAACTTGTTTTATCACACTCGGAAAATATCACACGCAATATACTATCAATCAATCAATCAATCAATATGAGGCTTATATCGCGCGTATTCCGTGGGTACAGTTCTAAGCGCAGGGATTTATTTATCATTTTTTTAATCTTTTTCATTTTTTATTTTATGCATGCAATTTATATCGCGCACATATTCAAGGCGCAGGGATTTATTTATTCCGTGTGAGATGGATTTGTTTTTTTTACACAATACATCACGCATTCACATCGGCCAGCAGATCGCAGCCATTTCGGCGCATATCCTACTTTTCACGGCCTATTATTCCAAGTCACACGGGTATTTTGGTGGACATTTTTATATATGCCTATACAATTTTGCCAGGAAAGAGCCTTTTGTCAATCGTGGGATCTTTAACGTGTACACCCCAATGTAGTGTACACGATACTAGCGAAATTATAATTTTTTTTGTTTGTTCTATAAATGTGACATGCTTTAGGCT
The DNA here is from genome assembly GCF_037325665.1 of Littorina saxatilis. Taxonomy (NCBI): domain Eukaryota; kingdom Metazoa; phylum Mollusca; class Gastropoda; order Littorinimorpha; family Littorinidae; genus Littorina; species Littorina saxatilis. Next base: position 38,724 of record NW_027125906.1, read on the forward strand.
GTTATATACTACATTATAACCGAGATGATGTTTTTAGATCCACAGATTTAGGTCAAAAATATGATAGTTTTTCTGAGATGGTGCAGACAACGTTAACCCTCATATAAATTAAATGTATTCCATGGTGGAATCCTGCTTGCACAATCTAATCTATTCAATCTAACCTAATCATAGGCACAATCAATAGAATCAAAATCACTCACTTTTATTTTCTTGCCTTTCTGCTATTCCTCTCGTCTTTGAAAGATCACCAAAGTCATCAAAATCAGGTATTTACCACTGTATGCAACAAGTCTCACAAACTCGAATTATCTCTCTTGCAAACTGACAGATTTAACACCCGCACCATATGATGTCTGACCGGACAATTGCTAATTTGTAAAAAAAAAGGGGGTCCTTTACGTCCTCACATGAAATTTTCCTTTTAGGGACATGAGTTGATGATACGCTAAAAGAAGAAAAGGAGGGAAAGAAAAGGGCAAGACCAAGCAATCCCGACCGTGATAGGACCCCGGCCCCGCTCTCCATGAATAAGGGAGGGGGGTGGGGCAATGAGAAATATACTCGGGGATAATTTTTCCTTTATATGCGTTGACTTCCTAGGGGAAGGACCATTAAAAACATGGATTTTTAATTCAATTTTAGTTTCGTTAAGAAAAAGATAAAACTCAGGACCACCTGTTAGAAGGTTTAAAAGTGACAACATTGTGAGAAAAATATAAAGAACATGCGCAAAACGTAATACTGATCTTCTATAGGGTAGTAACATTTGGATACATCATTTCATTGACGCACGCATGAGTTGCTATGCGGCATTTGTTAATTTTAAATGGGATAAAAAGATCTATCTGCGTTGTCCGTCGACCTCCCCGCCACTACAATAGTCGCAGGGGAGGCGACGTCACATTAGCAGTATTAACTGAGAGAGGAAACAGCTATCCTCTCGTTTATATAATCATGTTTTTATGTTTATTGTGTAATCCGAAAACAGGAGTTTAAAACCATCAGGAAAAAAAAAAAAACACGCACTCGCCCGCGAGGTGGGGCAATGCCCTTCCCTCCCTGCGAGCTGTGTGTCCCCTTTGTTTAAGTTAATACCGTTGACAAATGACGATCATATATTTATGCTGGCTTTATTTTATTTTGCCCCCCATTTAGGGAGTCCAGAATTACAAGGGACTTGCAGTGATTTTTTAATTGTGAGAATTTCCTCAGACGACAGATCTCTGCTCCCCGCGAGAGCGCTGAGGGCCATGAGATAGGTGTCTGGTTTAGGGACGGACACTTTATTTTTTGTCACAAAACAGTAGGTATCCGTTAATAAGTTGATGAGAGCCTCGGGGCTCTGCTTCTGCCTAGCAGTCACCATAGAGGTGAGGCAGAGCTCCAGGTAGCCTCTCAGGTCTTTTTCTTCTGGTTTTTGGGTTGTTATGAACACAAAGTCTCTGTGACTATCGACTTTTTTTGAGGATTTTTGCTAATTTGCGAAACGAACTAACTTTATGTAGGCCACGACCTCTCAAAGGGGTGAGAACCGTGTCAGTGTATTAACCAATCATATGAACACCTTAATTGCCCGGCACGTGTGCTCTCAAAATCCACTGACCAATAGCCGACGAGAACGACATCACTGCAGGACGGTCAAGTCATGCAATCCAATTGGGCGGTGTTTATGATGCTCCCCGTGTCGACCACTGTTGCGTCTTCAAATGTCCAGTGTCAATTGTATTGGATGATTCTCAACGCCCAATACCAAACGCTTATAACTTTTATCAACGCAACTTTTAACTTGTACAGCCCCACTCCCGTCATCCTCCCGGCCCCACCCCCACACACCCAGCTTTTTCTTAGCGTACAACCACCTCATGTCCCAAATAGAATCTTATTCTGGGGACACAAATAGAAATTTACATACATTCAACTCGTGGTCAAAACAGCGTTTATGCTTGCGGCCATTGTCACCTAGGCGAGACCATGAAATCTTGGCGAAAAATGTTTAATATCTTTATTGTACAAAATAAAACAAACTAACAAAAACCGATTTTATCTCACAGAATATTATCAAGCTGTTCTCGCAACAACAACAACAACAACAACAACAACAACAACAACAACAACAACAACAACAACAACAACAACAACAACAACACCACTTCAGGGAGTTATTCCATGAAAAATGCATGGATGTATAATTTCTATTCGATTTTGTTTTCGCTGTGTACAAAAGGAAACAAACAAACTGACAATAACCGATTTTATCTTACAGAATATGATCATGCTGTTCTGGCAACAATAACAAAAACACTTAACAGAGTTATTCCATAAAATCGCATGGATGTATTATATATTTTCTATTCGAAAAAAACCCACCCGAATGTTATGCTTAAAGTATTCCCATACACGTTTTAGGATTGGACATGAAACGGTTACCGAAGGTGCTTTTCCTCAGGCCCGTACAGACACTTCGGCATGCTTGAATTCTTTGACATTCAACAAGGCTTGAGTCGGTTTCGTGTAATCCCTTTGCCTAATCAGTCAAATTATACACGTCATAAAAAATGTTCCCGGCAGATATCAAACCATACGTGCAGAAGTATCGTCTGTTTCTCACGCGGGCTTAAAGCTTAATTATGATCAAAGCACTCTCTGAATGGTAACATGAAAGCACAGCTGTTTAATATTTTCCCACACACACACACGCACACGTGCGCACGAGAAAACATAAGACTTTCATAAGTAATGTGATTAATCAACATGAAATAAACTTTTTTGTTGGCTTCTAGCGTGAAAAAGCGCGTGGGTGGCACGAACATTTTCATAATAATAAACATCACCTTTATCACAGACTTATATCCCATTTCGTGACACCTACCACTACTCCACTACATCAAAGGATGTCTGTTGAGATAATCGAATGGTTCAAAACTTTCAAACCTGCGCGCATATTCTAAGCCGACTAACACATAATAGTCAAGGACATCATAAAATGGTTCTCGGTGAAAACTTGACCGAGGGCCATTTTACGACGTCCTTGACCAGATAGTGTTTATGGCCAAACCAAGCACAACCCGAGTGTGTCAAGTATACTCATGTGTGTTGCTTCTTGGACAATGTAAAGAACACCGAAAGTACTTCAATGCCGTTCTCGAGTTACGTTGACTTTTACAAAGGTTGCAGCTGACACGGCTTACGTAATCCGGTTTCCTGGTCATGTGTGTGAAAAATGTGTCCATTAAAAGCATAATCTTTAATTCATATATTATTTCAAAAAAGATGTTAAAACTAAGGACCACCTTTTGTTAAATACTTTAAGAGTGAAACGTAATGTGAAAAATAGAGAAACTGTGGCCTATTATGTGTTTTCGCCGGGAGGTGTCAATTGGCAGGCCAGGCACTTAATCACGCTTGACTCCCCTCCGCTTAAGCGGCAATCGTTTAGCAAGCGCCGGTGTCTGCTTCAAGAAAGCCCTTCACACCCGGATTAAGTGAGGGAACATCGAATAGTGACATTTTTCGATGTGATTTTTCGATTTCATAAACAACAATTTTGAAAAATAATATAAAAGAGATAAATATTTTGCAAATACCGTATCTAGGTGGTCTAAATCAGGCTACCAAAACTGTCTCGTTGTATGCCTTTTTTTTCTTCCAAGTATATACATCTATTGCAACAACAATAAAGAGTTAACAGGCAAGTGATATTTAATTCAGAAATGGAATACGCTTTAATTTAAAACAAAAGCACAACGAACAAGATGTTTTAATTTATTTCGCTCCAAGTCAAAATTTAAGCAAAACATCTAAATAGTTTTAAATGCGCATTTAGTCCGCTGTCGCACGGAGGAATGTAGGATTACCAAAACCGGCAAAATCAAAACTGGGCAAAACTTGATTTAAAAGAACGCCCCCCCCCCCCCCCCCCCCTGTAGAATTTGCACTGCTAGATGCGTTGGCGGCATCCCATCCTGCCTCTCCCAACTTGCCGTATCCCAGTCTGCCTTACCCGATTTGCCGCATCCCGTCCTGCTGCTTTGTGTGTGTTAGTGCGTGTGTATTTGTGTTTGTGAGGCAGGGAAAGAGAGAGAGAGAGAGAGAGAGAGAGAGAGAGAGAGAGAGAGAGAGAGAGTGACTGAGAGAGAGAGAGAAAGAGAGAGAGAAACTAGAGGGAGAGGGGGGAGAGAGAGAGAAAGAGAGAGAGAGAGGGGGGAGAGAGAGAAAGGGGGAGAGAGAGAAAGAGAGAGAGAAAGAGAGATAGAAAGAGAGAGAGAGAGAGAGAGACACACACACACACACACATACACAGAGAAAGAGAGAGAGAGAGATGTCAACAAAATCAAGGAAAAGAAAAGCCTAACAAAGAATTTCAAGTGGCAGCCCAAATTTTCGACCTGTTCCCAGGCCTTCCTCAGCGGCGTTTAATTCTGCGAGACGCCAATTCATGCATCAAGTACTAAGCAACACAATACCATAGTTAATTCTGTTACGAAACACAAAGCAAATATTTCAAAGATAAAATCTACAAGACTTGACTAAAATTAATGTAAAAAATCAACAAGAAGAAACAGAGGCGAAAACAGTATTTGACTTTCAATGTTTTTGCAGCCACCGAGCTCGAAAGTATTCACTTAGATGCAATTCGAACCATTGTTGGAGCAGTCCGCGGTACAAGCCATCAAAAATTGTACGATGAGTCAGGCTTTATTTCATTACTAGAGAGGCGAAAACGTCATAAATTGATATTATTTCACAAGATCGTTCACCGCAAGGTGCCAAACTACTTATTAGCGATATTGCCACCATTGATATCAACTAATAACCCATATCACCGGCGCAGACCTCTAGACAGGAAAGTTCCATCGTTTAAAACTGAATTATATAGAAACTCATTTCTCCCATCTACTACACAACTCTGGAATTCTTTACCAGACTATATAAAACTTAGTGATTCCCTAAGTGAATTTAAGCACTTTTTGTCAAAAAACGATTTAAGTCCGCCGTGTTATTTTTATTCTGGAGATCGCATGTCACAAATAATTCACTGTAAGCTCAGGTTATATATAAGTGATCTCAATAACGATCTAGTGAGACGTCACGTTGCTACAGATGCATCTTGTGACTGTGGATTCCCGTCCGAATCCGTACAACACTTCATATTCGATTGTCCAAATTATCGCGAAGCACGTCAAAAAACTATACATACCCTCCCTAATCACACAATTCACCTCCCCCACCTTTTAAACGGAGACAGACAGTATTCTTTAGATTTGAACAGGAAAATTTTTTCCACCGTACACTCGTTCATTGAACGTTCAGGCCGCTTTGGGTAAGTCAGAATAAATGCTCTACAAGCCGGACAACAACTTAAACTTCTGCACATCTCCTACCCATCCCTCTTCTTTTATTCATCTTCTTTCCCTCCTTCCTTCCTTTACTGTCTTTCTTTATAATCATTATGCAACGTTCATTACGTTATTAATAGATTTGGTTTATTGAGACAAATTTTTCACCCGTTACCGCCTTATGTTGTACTGTCATGCAGGAACACCACTATAAGCTTCTAGCTTGTTGCTGTTTCTGTGAACTTTGTATACATGTCATGATTGTAACCCTTGTTAAAATAAACTTATGTTTAAACCAACAAAAAAAAAATGTTTTTGCAGAGAACTTGTTTACGGCAATAGTGGAAACTAACATGTTTTATGAACGTGTTTATGTTTTGCAATCTTGTTTTCTGATTTATCCATCTATATATTTATTTACCTATTTTCACTTTACTTATTTAGTTCCGATCAAATGATCCGCTGCAAGAGCAGTTTGTAAATAAAATCAGCGATACAAAATGCCTCCGTTTCACTTAGATGGCGTATGGAAATAATTAATAACCTTATTTTATGATGGGTGACCTCATTGCAAATTGCTGAAATTTAAAAAACGATATCAAAAATAGAGTTACTAGACGGAGCCCTTCGGGGCGTTTAGTCATGCTTGAGACATATATTCACATGTTTTGATAGAGTATGTCCTTATCTGCGACCAAAAGACAAATTGTTGCTTCAACAGTGCTTTGAGCGGATCATTAAGTATTGCACTTTCGCGTCTAATAACGTACGGTGTCTAAAATTAAATACGGCGAAGTGGTCTGAGCCTACAATGTTTAAATGTGTACACTACATTGGGTGTGCACGTTAAAGATCCCACGATTGACAAAGGGGTCTTTCCTGGCAAAATTGCTTAGGCACAGTTAATAATTGTCTACCTATACCCGTGTGACTTGGAATGAAAGGTAAATATGCGCCGAAATGGCTGCAATCTACTGGCCGTATAAAATTTCATCTCACACGGCATCACTGCAGAGCGCCTAGAACTGTACCCACGGAATATGCGCGATATAAGACTCATTGATTGATTGAAATGTTTGACTGCATAACTTCTAAAAACTAGTTCCATGGTCTCATCCCTCCCCCCATTTACCCCCCCCCCCCCCTTCATCCCCTATTTTGTTTTAAATCTTTTTTCTGTTCTTTTCTTGCTCCTCTTACAGTATCACGGTAAATGTTCCCAAATAGATCCTAGTTACCTCAGAGGACGTTAATCCCCAAAGTCAGCCAGTCAGTCAGTCATTAAAGGCAAAAGCGAGGTAACGCACAACTGGGTCCGACCAGTAAAGCCGTCGCTGCCTGTGTGACAACCACCATAAAAATCTACCACAGCGGGAAACTTTCAATTTAAGTATTTTCAACCATCATGTGCCCGCATTAAACTTTACAATCAAAGAATGTCTGTTGAGATAATCGAATGGATCAAAACTTTGAAACCTGCGCGCATATTCTAAGCCGACTAACACATAATTGTTAAGGACATCATAAAATGGTTCTCGGTGAAAACTTGACCGAGGCCCATTTTACGACGTCCTTGACTCGAGTGTGTGACGTATTCTCATAAATGCGCTGCTTCTTGGGCAAGGTAAAGAACCCCTTCGTTGTGAAGTTACACACGCGCAATGTCGAGACAAATTCATCAAAGACATGAACGCAATCATCCATGGAAAACGCGCTGATCATGCCTTCAATGCCGTTCTCGAGCTACGTTGACTTTTACAAAGGGTACAGCTGACACGGCTTACGTAATCTGGTTTCCTGGTCATTTGTGTAAAAAATCTGTCCGACAAAGAAAACTGCCCAACGAATATAGATAGCTCGGTCGAAAAAAATACTACCAGCAAAATATCTAACCCCCCCCCCCCTCCCACCTCCGCCGAAGAAAGAGCACGGGATTCAATACATGATGATAGTTATTAAACACAAAGCAGTTGTTGCTAGGTTCAAGGCAATCACAAGATAGGAAAGCTTTCGAGTCATCGACAATCATTCGGAGGTGTGTTTTGGAACAAATGTTGGAGAAAAGGGTAAATGTCGGCTTCTTTTACAGACACTATCTAGTCTTATGTTTCTTATTTGTTTGACCCTCTTAGGATTATGGAGTTTTATGCACTGCCTTTTATAGTTAACTAAACTTTTGTATTTGAATTAGCCCATTGCAGTTGGTGTAGGCCTTAAGCTTATTTAAATCGCTTGTCCAGTATTTAATTTAGTTCTCAATTTTTGCATGAACTCAAATGTTTAGTGTTCTTAGTATGTCTTGCTAAACTAAGTTCTATTTAATCAGAGTATGTTTGCGTGTGCTTATACTTAGTGATATTGTAAAGCGCATAGTGCTTTTCGTTATGCGCTATAGAAATCTCCTTAATAAATAAATAAATAAATAAATAAATAAATAAATAAATAAATAAATAAATAAATAATAAATAAATAAATAAACATTCAAAACTGTGTAAAATGGTCGAACTGAAGTTTTTGCACAACAAATATGACCATAACAATTATTTCTTAAACTCAAAGTACTGGACAAATTAACCCCTTCGTTGTGAAGTTACACACGCGCAATGTCGAGACAAATTCATCAAAGACATGAACGCAATCATCCATGGAAAACGCGCTGATCATGCCTGTAAGGGCTGTTTTAAAGTCACTGAATGTCTAATGTTGATTGAGGTACATCATGTATGGTAACACTTATCTCCCAATACCCCCTCGGACTGTTCTAGAACCCCTTGCAATGCTTAAAAGATAAACTCCATTTCCTCACTTCATTTTGGCAGTTCAAAACTGTCAAAAACATGATTTCACATTTTGGTCATGCTCGCAATAGTTATCTCCAATCGATGCTTCATAATATTCTGCATGTTTTAGTTCTGCAGTTGCTCATACATCTTTTTATAGACATCTGAAGACGTGTGCTGCTCACATACAGATCAGCATAAATCCATTTACTACTTAGATTGTTTAGTGTCTATAATTATGTTATTTGCTTGTCTGTCTGTCTTGTGCGTACTCCTTCTCAAACATAAACAAACTCGGACATATTCAAAGATAGTCTACATAATTATGATCCAGAGACAGCCAGCATGCCTCTTCCTTGTTCTCCGACAAAAGAAAACTTCCTTGTGGCCTATTGTGTGTTTTCGCCGGTAGGTGTCAATTGGCAGGCCAGGCACTTAATCACGCTTGACTCCCCTCCGCTTAAGCGGCAATCGTTTAGCAAGCCCCGGTGTCTGCTTCAAGAAAACCCTTCACACCCAGATTAGTGAGGGAACATCGAATAGTGACATTTTTTGATGTGATTTTCGATTTCATAAACAACAATTTTGGAAAAAATGATATAAAAGAGATAAATATTTTGCAAATACCGTATCTGGGTGGTCTAAATCAGGTTTCTTGTCAAACGTAAAATGCAGTATAGAAAAAACCCGTTGTGTTGGAATTTAAGACTAAATCAATTTGGGTCTACTTGTAGAAACAGTGTTAATAAATGTTCAACAAATGCTGAAAGAAACAATTGGCAGCACCCTTGAAACGCTTGGCATGTATATTAAATGTTGAATGTATATTGGTTAAGAACAAAAGTAAGGCAATTTCGTTACTTTTGATTTGGACCCCTACCTCAATAGTTCTTTGAATGTTCGCCTTCTTTTATATTTACGGTACCGAGAAGCCTTCAACAGATGTATACATGTATAACTAATTCAATAAGTTTTTCGAAGCATCATATTCTAAACTCTTACGTTAAATGTCTGACCTTTTTGTTTTTGTTTTTATTTGTTTCTGTTGGGTTTCAAACAACATTCTGTGAGATAACCTTTAAGGTCATCGCCGTAACAAGAACACTGTTCTTCCTTTTTAGGCTTTTATAGTCCATACAATATTTGCTGGCTTACACCCGTCAATTTTACGTGTATCAGTTCATGAAATATTTGACGGCTTTTACCCATCTATGTTATCTTTCCCCGGTCAAGGCAATATCTTGAAATGATTGTTGAAACTTCAGAGAACCCTTTGCTTAAAGTTCCAAAGATTGTTTTTGTTTTGGAGCTTTCCATTCTTTTCGATCATGAACAAGGAAATAGCTGAATGAGTATGACGCATTCTCTAAAGCTGTCCTGGGGTACAGAACGGATGTGATCACACACTTATCGCTCGCTTGAGTAATTCTTTAATCACACAAGAAGCTTTTGTGGTGTTTTGTTTTCTTGAAATAGTGACACGTTACCTGGCACACTTAAGCAGGTTTCATGCCCCCCCTCCCTACCCATTGGGAATACTGACCACTTGAACAAATCTGAGTGTGTGGAGTTACGCCCTGGAGTCATACTCGCCGGAGAAAAAAGGGTGAGTTCTTGGCTTTGTGGCGCCAATAACAAGTCATTGATGACGAATTGAGTCATCTGTCAGTAAAACGTAAAAACGGAGGAAGGTCTCTTATTCATATTTGCTTCTTTGGCTACCATAACTGTCTCGTTGTATGCTTTTTTTTTCTTCCAAGTATATACAACTATTGCAACAACAATAAAGAGCTAACAGGCAAGTGATATTTAATTTAGAAATGGAATACTCTTTAATTTAAAACAAAAGCACAACGAACAAGATGTTTTAATTTATTTCGCTCCAAGTCAAAATTTAAGCAAAACATCTAAATAGTTTTAAATGCGCATTTAGTCCGCTGTCGCACGGAGGAATGTAGGATTACCAAAACCGGCAAAATCAAAACTGGGCAAAACTTGATTTAAAAGAACGCCCCCCGCCCCACCACCACCCTGTAGAATTTGCACTGCTAGATGCGTTGGCGGCATCCCATCCTGCCTCTCCCAACTTGCCGTATCCCAGTCTGCCTTACCCTATTTGCCGCATCCCAGCGTGCTGCTTTGTGTGTGTTAGTGCGTGTGTATTTGTGTTTGTGAGGCAGGGAAAGAAAGAGAGAGAGAGAGAGAGAGAGAGAGAGAGAGAGAGAGAGAGAGAGAAAGAGAGAGAGAGAGAAAAGAGAGAGAGAGAAAAGAGAGAGAGAAAGACAGAGAGAGACGGGGAGAGAGAGAGAAAAGGGGAGAGAGAGAGAGGGGGAGAGAGAGAGAAAGAGAGAGAGAGAGAGAGAGAAAGAGAGAGAGAAAGAGAGAGAGAGAGAGACACACACACACACATACACAGAGAAAGAGAGAGAGAGAGAGAGAGAGAGATGTCAACAAAATCAAGGAAAAGAAAAGCCTAACAAAGAATTTCAAGTGGCAGCCCAACTTTTCGACCTGTTGCCAGGCCTTCCTCAGCGGCGTTTAATTCTGCGAGACGCCAATTCATGCATCAAGTAGGCCCTACTAAGCAACACAATACCATAGTTAATTCTGTTACGAAACACTAAAGCAAATATTTCAAAGATAAAATCTACAAGACTTGACTAAAATTAATGTAAAAAATCAACAACAAGAAGAAACAGAGGCGAAAACAGTATTTGACTTTCAATGTTTTTGCAGAGAATTTGTTTACGGCAATAGTGAAAACTAACATGTTTTATGAACGTGTTTATGTTTTGCAATCTTGTTTTCTGATTTATCCATCTATATATTTATTTACCTATTTTCACTTTACTTATTTAGTTCCGATCAAATGATCCGCTGCAAGAGCAGTTTGTAAATAAAATCAGCGATACAAAATGCCTCCGTTTCACTTAGATGGCGTATGGAAATAATTAATAACCTATGATGGGTGACCTCATTGCAAATTGCTGACATTTAAAAAACGATATCAAAAATAGAGTTACTAGACGGAGCCCTTCGGGGCGTTTAGTCATGCTTGAGACGTATATTCACATGTTTTGATAGAGTATGTCCTTATCTGCGACCAAAAGACAAATTGTTGCTTCAACAGTGCTTTGAGCGAATCATTAAGTATTGCACTTTCGCGTCTAATAACGTACGGTGTCTAAGATTAAATACGGCGAAGTGGTCTGAGCCTACAATGTTTAAATGTTTTATTGCATAACTTCTAAAAACTAGTTCCATGGTCTCATCCCTCCCCCCATCTACCCCCCCCCTCATCCCCTATTTTAAAAAAATAAAAATTCTTTTCTTTTCTTGCTCCTCTTACAGTATCACAGTAAATGTTCCCAAATAGATCCTAGTTACCTAAGAGGACGTTAATCCCCAAAGTCAGCCAGTCAGTCAGTCATTAAAGGCAAAAGCGAGGTAATGCACAACTGGGTCCGACAAGTAAAGCCGTCGCTGCCTGTGTGACAACCACCATAAAAATCTACCACAGCGGGAAACTTTCAAGTTAAGTATTTTCAACCATCATTCAACTTTACAATCAAAGGATGTCTGTTGAGATAATCGAATGGATCAAAACTTTGAAACCTGCGCGCATATTCTAAGCCGACTAACACATAATTGTTAAGGACATCATAAAATGGTTCTCGGTGAAAACTTGACCGAGGGCCATTTTACGACGTCCTTGACTCGAGTGTGCGCTGCTTCCTGGGCAAGGTAAAGAACACCGAAAATACTTCAATGCCGTTCTCGAGCTACGCTGACTTTTACAAAGGGTACAGCTGACACGGCTTACGTAATCTGGTTTCCTGGTCATTTGTGTGAAAAATCTGTCCGACAAAGAAGAAGAAGAAGTGCGCGCAGAGAGAGAGAGAGAGAGAGAGAGAGAGAGAGAGAGAGAGAGAGAGACAGACAGACAGACAGACAGACAGACAGACAGACAGACAGACAGACAGACAGACAGACAGACAGACAGACAGACAGACAGACAGACAGACTTTCCGCTCTCGTTAAAATGTCAGTCGATACTGGAATGAATGTTGAAACATTGTAAACCTAAAAAAAAAAAAAATAAATAATATTAAACATTCATACGAGTTACTATCTGTGACAAGGACGCATAAGAAGTATAGCAACTAAATATTAATCCGCTTACCCATTGCTCCTCTTCGCACCTCGGCCTGTGAGTCGTCCTTTTCCTGAGTACTTGCACACAAGTTTTGCGTATGCATACTTCAGTTCGTCTGGAAAAGGCTGTTTTGAATTCTTGTTCGCAAGTTGAACAGCACGACTGTATTTGACCACGTACACCAAATCGTTCTTTCTGGAAAAGTCTGCCAGCCGTTCGGTAAGATCATTCCAACTTCTGAATGTTTTCCCCAACTGTCATTTGTGCCATTTCTCAGCGATTGATCAACGGTGTGGTTATTATGGATGTAGTAAGTGTCGAATTGTGAGAATGCACAGTTCTGTCCGCCAAGTCAGTGGTTTTAAACACTGCGCGTATTTGCACCAAGTAATAACGTGTCACATCAAAATAGTTCTTTACCTGTCAGATAGTTTAGCGCCAGAAACATGAACCAATGATAGCCCATGGATTAGTAAGTCATATGATGTTGGGGCGGGGCCAATGAACTAATGTCAACACAGTAAGTATCAACCAATGTTTGGCTCCGCCCCCACATCACGTGGACTGGGTGGCCGAGTGGTAACGCACTTGCGTTCGGAAGCGAGAGGTTGCGAGTTCGACCCTGGGTCAGGGCGTTAGCAATTTTCTCCCCCCTTTCCTAACCTAGGTGGTGGGTTCAAGTGCTAGTCTTTCGGATGAGACGAAACACCGAGGTCCCTTCGTGTACACTACATTGGGGTGTGCACGTTAAAGATCCCACGATTGACAAAAGGGTCTTTCCTGGCAAAATTGTATAGGCATAGATAAAACAATGTCCACCAAAATACCCGTGTGACTTGGAATAATAGGCCGTGAAAAGTAGGATATGCGCCGAAATGGCTGCGATCTGCTGGTCGATGTGAATGCATGATGTATTGTGTAAAAAATTCCATCTCACACGGCATAAATAGATCCCTGCGCCTTGAGTCCGAGTCTGGAGATACGCGCGCGATAGAAGACTTCATATATATAATCACGTGACCCATAAACCCATCGCCTGTAATTAGTCCCCAATATTGACGGACTGTGTGATGATATCTTCTGCTATGGTCTGTTGAGACAGTGATATCAAAATCAAGACCGGAGGTCGAGATTTTGATATCACTGTCGAAACAGACCAATAGCAGAAGATATCGTCACGCAGTCAGTCAATGTTAGATATATTGCTAATTCTCTGGACATTTTGTATTTACTGTAAAGAAATTACAAAAGTATTTGTCTCAGGTTTGGCTGTTCCATATCCCTCCCTCTGATTATTATTTCTTTTTGTTCACTCTTTTCTTGTACTTTTCAGTATTTCAAAATGTCTTTTCTTTCAAAAAGTCTTTGGTCACTTGCTCAACTAAATTCTGGGATAATTACATTTTCATATATATTTGTTTGTTTTTAAATGTAGGTGTTTTTGTTTTTGAAGTGGGGAAGCAATAAAGAGGTCGTCGATATCAAAACTGATATCGACGGAAATGTCGTCGATATCACTTTTGCACTGAGCTCAGTTTTGCCCAATTGACCAATGGAAATCCACGTAACATATGAAATAGCAATATATCATACTATTACCGCTTCAGTTCTGAGACATCCTGCTTGCTGGCGCGCGCGCAAAGAAAAACAATTCCCTCTTTATCTTCACTTCTGATGCTCATCCTATTGTTGTTGGCACTCGGGTTTGTTTGTTTGTTTGTTTGCTTAACGCCCAGCCGACCACGAAGGGCCATATCAGGGCGGTGCTGCTTTTGACATATAACGTGAGCCACACACAAGACAGAAGTCGCAGCACAGGCTTCATGTCTCACCCAGTCACATTATTCGGACACCTGACCAACCAGTCCTAGCACTAACCCCACAATGCCAGACGCCAGGCAGAGCAGCCACTAGATTGCCAATTTTAAAGTCTTAGGTATGACCCGGCCGGGGTTCGAACCCACGACCTCCCGATCACGGGGCGGACGCCTTACCACGAGGATTGGGACTCGGGTAACAGGGAGCGAAGGGCAGTGCCCCACCTAGTGATCGAGTGCCACAACCCAGACTTTTCCCTTTATATATATATATAGGTTTTAAACTCCTGCTTCCGGATTATACAAAACACATTAAAACATGTATTAAACAATGGCGACTGCACGTGAGAGGGAACAATAAAGAGACCAAAAAGCAATGTACTCACGTTAAAATGACGAACACGGAACGAATAACAGCGACGTTTCGACCTAAGGGTCTTCTTCAGGCACAAAAACACAAAAATACACACACAAAAAAGAAGAAGAAAGACGAAAGAACAAATGAAGAGAAGAATAACTTACAAAACAACTGCACTGCACAAACCAACAAATGACAAAGACTTCTCTCTCTCCCTCCCTCCTTTGCTCCCTCTCTCTATCCCTCCTTACCTCTCTCTCTCTCCCTCCCTCCTTTGCTCCCTCTCTTTTTCTCCCTTCCTTCGTACCCCTCTCTCTCTCTCCCTCCCTCTTTTGCTCCATCTCTCTCTCCCTCCCTCCTTACCTCTCTCTCTATCTGCCTCTCCTTTGCTCCCTCTCTCTCTCCCTCCCTCCGTACCTCTCTCTCTCCCTCCCTCCTTTGCTGCCTCTCTCTCCCTTCCTCCGTACCTCTCTCTCTCCCTCCCTTCTTTGCCCCCTCTCTCTGTCTCCCTTCCGCCATACCTCTCTCTCTCCCTCCCTCCTTTGCTCCCTCTATCTCTCTCTCACTCTCTTTCTCCGTACCTCTCTCTCTCCCTCCCTTCATCCGTACCTCTCTCTCTCCCTCCTTTCATCCGTACCTCTCTCTCTCCCTCCCTTCCTCCGTACCTTTCTCTCTCCCTCCCTTCCTCCGTACCTCTCTCTCTCCCTCCCTCCTTTGCTCCCCCTACGCGGTTCATTCTTCGCAATAAGTCAAGTCAAGTCAATATTTATTTAAAAAAAAACCTAGGGTTACATGAATAAAATAAATAAAAATTGCAATAAACACGACAAAAAAGATGTAATAATGAGACACAACACTTCGAATTAACCTAAAATAAATCTCATAACAAAATAATTGTAATCCTTTTTTTTTTTTTTTACAGGAATGTATATGTTTCTGTGTTGTTTTTGTTTTAATACAAAAAAAAACCGTGATCAAATAATCAGAACTCTTTCAAAATACTCTTTATAAAATATATTAAATGCAATAACTTTTTTTTTTTTTAATTCAAATAAATGTTTTAGTTTAACTGCATTTGAATAGAAACTGAATTCTGATGAAAGCAGTTACTGTAAAGTCATTTGAAGTCACATGATAAAATTCACATGGTTTAGTTGAGCAGACCAAAAAGTGCAGAGCTAAAATATGTGTATGAATCTGTGTGAAAATCCAGTCCGTTTGTCCACAGGGATGCTAGGAAGCAGTCAAATGGGGTCGCTCAATCTGCTCAAATCCAGTCAAATGGGGTCGCACGGGCCGACAAATGGGGACGTCCTCGTTTGTCGGAAGCGTCCCCATTTGACTGCTCTCCAGTGACAATCGTCCCCATTTGTCGGTAAAACCACCTACACACCCACACACACACACACACACACACACACACACACTCACACACAAACAGAGGCATCATATGACATTAATTTTGTGACGGATTCCTTCAATCCAAATATTGTGATCAATATAGCTATAATGGATACTTTCCAGAATCAACATCAACAAAATAAAATAACACGCGTTCGAATTGTTTATTGGTGAGAAGAAAAAAACACCTTTAATTAACAATACTTGTCCATGCCAAGTGTTATATGCACGGTTGTAACGTACCGCACAAGCGGACAGTGGTGACATATTGCAGGCGGCACGTGTTGCACCTGCGGAGAGTGGTGACATTGGAGGCGACAGCCGGACAGTCGGACAGTGCCAGGAGCTGGCTCATCTTGGTGTGGGTCATCTTGGGGGTCAGGTCTCCACAGGCGCTGTACACCTGGTGGACACAACCAGTAACAGACCACGTCAGCGTGTACAGTGGAACCCCGTTTTAAGACACTCTCAATTTAAGACTTCATTCCCTTTTAAGACCGTGCTTTTTCAGATTGTCTGTTCATACTAATGATAATAACTGGACATTTTTAAGTGCCTATATACCTATGGCTCTAGGCCCTTTACAAAAGAACATATACAAAATAGAACAATGAAATGTACAACCTACATAAAACAATTAATCATACGGACAAAGAGAGATGTGTTTTCTAGATCAGTTTCTAATTACTTTCATGATTTGACGCTAAAATTGAGCGTTAATAACTTCTAATATTTGATGACCAGT